>NW_027449327.1:0-60000 GCF_964194025.1 Convolutriloba macropyga
AGATTACCCAAAATTTCTTTACCTAAGTAATTTTTCAAAAACAATTATTCAAAATTATAGGTTCTTGTTGTTTTCTACTGTATTTTGCTCGAATATCCAAAAAGAAGAATTTCTAGAAGAAAAACGGTTTTAGAAAAATAGGAGAAGACAATACTAATTTCAAACAGTTCGTTCATGATGTTTTTCTGCTTCCTGTGAGTAAAGGGGAAACCAAAATTGAAATAGTTTTTTTCCATCTTCTTGTTGTTTTCTCTAGATTCTTGAACAAATTTATACAAGACTTGTTTTTTGAATATTTTTGATTCCAAGAATGCATTATTTGACCATTATTTTGAATTCCTCAATCAAAGTGAAAAATCAACCTTTCAAAGAGCTTATTACAAAAGAACTTTTCAGAAAAAAAGTCTTACATATTCTTTTTTCTGTTTATTATTATTGATAGTTCAACAGACTTTCAAATCTGAGCTATCAACAGGCTTATAGTTGACTTATGTCAAGTATTTGAAGTGGGAAGCAGTCACAAGTGTAATTAAAGATTAAATAACTCATATAAAACTTTCTTGGCGTAGAGGAAAATCATATTTTATCGTAAATACCTGCACAATTTCACACTAAACCTTGTAGCCCTGCGTCCCTGGATTTAAAGGGCTTATTTCGACATTGCAATTACTCAGAGGGTTTCATGAAAGTCATTCAGAAACACATAACAAGAAAAAAGTAACCACTTGACAACCAAGCGAAAAAAGTTTTTGTTCAAATTTTTTGTTTTCACTTTAACTATTAAAAAGTAGATTTTGTAGGGAGTAAACATTTTTTCTTATCAACCTCAAACTTTCCAAAAAAATTCCTAGTTAACTAAAGGTGCCATTTGTTCGTTGGTAGGGTTGATTACATACGGAAACTTGGTGTAACAACATTACAAATCAACTGGGAAAAAATGAAGATAAACGTTGTATTTTCAACACTGCACAGTTCTGCTCGACTGATGTCTGATTGAATTTTAAACATACTTTATGCAATTGAATCAATTAAATTGGAACATAATCATATGTCGATCATATCTGGATCAATTATATTGGTGAGTAAATTGATATAGAGAAACGTCAATTTTTCTTTGAGAAAAAATATTAAAACCTTTATTGTTTTCCTTCGATTTGCAACGCAAACAATAAAAATAATGGAAAACATCTGTTTGTTTGGTTTGCTTTAAATTGATCAAACTTCAAAATGGCGCAAGTATATTACACATGAGACAAAAAAAATCAGTACTTGACATATTAATTGACTCTAAAATTTGATTACGTTCTACGCATTAGCTTAAACTTTTTAAATGATGTTCTTTGTGAACGTTTTAACTTTCTGTGAAAATCTGTTTTATGTTGTAAAATAATTGACAACGCAATTGTTTTTTGTCTGATAATATTATCTCCACATGAGTTTCCTGAATTGTTACCTTTTCAAATTTGAAAATTCCTACTCAAGGTTGCTACAAAAAAATGCTTCTTGTTTGAGCTTAAAAAAATGGTAGTGATAAGAACTTTTCGTCTCAGATAATTTTTTCACACGTATGTTGGAACATTCTGTGCACAATCTAGGGCGATCCTTCTTGTTGAGTATATAATGGTGGTATCATGTGTGCACTTGGACTTTTAAAAACATTATTGTGCTTGAAAGAAATGCTTTTCATTATTTACTTCTTCAAAGTTGATCATTAATTGCTTGTTTGCAATTGCTCTGTTCGATCTAAATTCAGTAACAGGCATCGATCAAAAATGCTTCAACTATAGCCAAGACACAGCCAAGTATTTTTTGACCTTGCGGTTTGCATCACAGATCGATTATATTTTCTGTCACTTGAATAAGAAAAATGAATTTTTGTATCTTATTTTAGAGAATGTGACTGAATTGTAAATATTATTAACCTCGTAATAGTTTTATTTTAATCTGAACATCTAATACATAATCTGATCTTTTGTCTGTACCTTTGAGGTAAGCTCTTGTCATCATTATCAAACGATTGGTTTGAAACGTTTGATTATCTATTATCTTTTTGATCTGACGATAAAACGAAGCAAATTTTGGTTAATTCTAATGACCTGCAGCTTTTTCTTAAATTCATGCCTCCATGTGAATTATAGTTGGCATTAAATTTCCAGTTGTTATCTTCAGCCAAATTTTGATAATCGCAAAAAAAAACGTTGCAAAAAACTGAAGCACAATTTGTTTGTGAAATTTTGCTATGAGTTGTTATGATATTAGGCTGATATAACGCCTATATTTTAATTTGGAGGCATTTCTATTTTTTTCAAATTTGAGTTAGTGCTTTCGGTAGAATTTCAGCTGATTGTGTTTCGGTTTGTCATTTCAAAAGTAGAGATTTTGACATGAACTAAATACTGTCATTTGATATCAAACAAATCCCTCAAGCAATTCTTTTCATCAGTTCAGCTGAACAAATTCAAATTTGATGCAAGTAAAACAATGCTCCCTTATCTAACACCAGTTGCCAATTAAATACCTGTTTGCTTAATCCATTTTTGTTAATTTTCTCAGGGAATACGAAATGGTGCACAAACATCTCTAAACAAAACAGCGTTTTCACCCTCGAAAAAGATTAGCATACTAACTAGTCTAAATAAGGGGATTTGTTTTCTTCTCAGACCACGCTTCTTGTTTTCCGTGACGTAACAGTGTATAATCATATCATTGTTTTCCCAAATAGGCAGTGAGTTAGGAATTGTGCGCGCGTCTTACCTGACGCGTCCTAGAGGAATACTAATTAATTGTACCATTTTCCTTTGCTCTGTTGTAATCGAATTTTGGTTGGAAAACTTTTTGCCACATGCTTGATTTAGTCGGCCACTTTTTCTTCCATACTTCAAAGAATTGGAATTCACAATAACTTTTGCAAATTTTTGCACAAGAAAGATGATTAACTTAATTTAGCTGGACACCAAGCGATTAATTAAATACTTGATATAAAGAAACCACAATTTATTTTAGAAAAGGACATGGAAGTTTTGAGGCAACAGCGAGAAAACAGATTAATGAGGGCATGATTTCATGAAAAGTACCCTCCAATAAGGAAACTTCAAAGAGATGCTTTATAAAAAATGCGAGAGGTCACTTTGAAATTGAGATCTAATTGATGTGCTTTTTCTCGCCAAAAACTTCAAATCTTCGCTTTTACTGATCTACCATTTCTTCATTACCAACTGTGGATGTTTCTGCTCGGAACGAATTTCAAGTCTTGATCAGTAAATCTCCAGTCAAATACACGTCTTGAATTGACAAAGCAGTACTGATCACAACTTATTTCAAGTCTTGTGACTTGTGAAGATACGCCAAGACTTGTACAAGACTTGGCAAGTTTTGATTATTGCGCAATTAGGCAGAGTAGTTTTAAGATATAATTATTAATAAATAATGCATTTCAAAATTAGCATAAAAAATTGATGTAAATATATTATAGGCAAAAATTGCTAATCTGATCCAACTATTTCTGAAATGAGCATGATCCAATTTCAAATGTCCCATATATTCAACCCGAAACCACATTTTTCAATGGACAGAAAAAAGTGGCTATGACTGGTATCTTCGGGCGATATCCGACTGTTTTTCAATCACCATCAAGTGAACCTTGTGGAAGCTCTTGTTATAATAAGTGCTTCTCTTTTCACTTTGGAGAAAATTTTAGGCAGGTCACTAAAAGTGGTTAGGAAAGTGGTTGCCTTCTTCTTTCGTTAACAATCGAAAGCAACCCCACTATAAAAACTCTTCAAAACTTGATCCAAGGCTTCACAATTCTTGGCCAAGACTCGCTCAAGACTTGTCAAATCTTGGCCAAGACTTCGCAAGTGTTGAGTCAAGTCATGATCAAGACTTGGCAAGTCTTGATAATTGCGGAGTTATGCAAAATACAGTTTTAAGAAGTGTTTTGCAACTTTTTTATAATTAAGGCATTTCTATTTTGGCAAAAATTGCAAACATTTCAAAAGAGAAATTTGCCAACTTGACCAAGCTATTACTGAATTGAGAATAATTCAAGTTCAAACGTCGCCTATTTTCAACCCGAAACAATCTTTTTCAATGGAAAAAAATTGGCTATGACTGCTATCTCACGGCGATATCAAATTTTTTTTCAATCTCCATCAAGTGAACTTTGTGGAAGTGCTCGTTTTGTCTTGTGCTTCTTTTTTTACTTTGGAGAAAGATTTAGGCAGGTAACTGTAAGTGGCGATCTTCTTCTTTCGTTACAGAACGAAAGCAGATCAACTATAAAATGTGCTCAATACTCGATCCAAGGCTTCACAATTCTTGGTCAAGACTTACACAAGACTTGTCGAGTCATGGCAAAGACTTGCGGATGACCTGTAAAGTCTTGGCCGAGACTTGCGCAGGACTTGTAAAGTTTTGGTCAAGACTTGACTTAAGACATGCCAAGAATTAAGACATGATTTAAGCCGTGTCGAGTCTAAAAAGCGACCTGATCACAGCTCTGCTACAGTACTGATCCAAGATTTA
This sequence comes from Convolutriloba macropyga, assembly GCF_964194025.1. NCBI lineage: Eukaryota > Metazoa > Xenacoelomorpha > Acoela > Convolutidae > Convolutriloba > Convolutriloba macropyga. Next base: position 4,525 of record NW_027449327.1, read on the forward strand.
CTCTTTCATTGAATCAGTACTGACTAAGACTTGGCGTTCAATTCGAGTGACACATAGAGCACACCAAGTACTTTATGTCTAACAACCGTCAACTAAGTTATTACTAAATTGATTTTTTTTAGATAAACTCATCATGTAACGATTGCGGAAAATTTTTTTGACAGAAACATTGAGCTCTAATATTCTTTGCAGCATCACAATTTCGGAAAAATATTGATATAATTTTCAAAATATACAAATAAACCTAAGAACAGATCATATTCTCGTTCAGCTTTGCACATTTGTCATTAAAGGGGTTTACTTGTAAAATATCGCAAATCGAATGGTTCCATTTAAAAAATTGCCGGATATTGTGCGAACGTAGAATTTTATCCATCTTATTGTCTATGCAAGGTCACTGGGTTCTATGTATTTTTGCTTACATTACTTTCAATGTTTCCGATAAATTTGATATTTTGCTGCCATAATTGTTTGTTTGTTGGATAATATCGAAAAATCATTTTTATTTCAATTTTTTTTTTATAAAAATGAATTTCTGCAAGTAAACCTTGTTCTCCAGAGGTAGAGATAATAAGCAGTGTCATAATTGAATCAAAAATAGCAAAAATCTTTGACCCATCTAATTTGCTGGTTTATTCTGTCAATTGGATATGACGGCAGACTTTGAAAAAATGTAGCACTAAATCCTACATGCAACAAAACAAGTGATATAAAATGATTTATTCTAATCTTTGAAGGTATTTTATGGCGAACCAAAAAATTGATCTGATGGTATTTTTCTTCTATTTCTGCTCGACGATTTTGCTAAATAAAAATGAATAACTATATGCAAAACGAAAATATCTTAATCTGGATGCAAAATGTGTAATATTCAGCGTCACAGACTTTTTTGTGTTCTCTAATCCGTTAATTGTGCTCGAAACATAAAAACTCCTTTCAAAGAGAATATTCACTCAATTTTGTATCTCTTGAGCACAAAAAAAGTGACGGAATGCGTTAAAAAATCAGGTTTTCAAATGACTTTTTTAGGACAGATAAACTTTCTAAGCAAATGCTTCGCGTCAAATTTTGGTTAAATTGTTATATTATCTCGTTATGGGGCGGATGAAGTCAAACTCTTTTTGTTTCCAAAACTTTTCGGGTTTCCATGAAACATATTGTACGGAAATGCTTATCTTGAAAGATTCCAGAAATTGCAAAGTAAGAATTTTCAATGTGAATGTTTCGCAACGTAGGGGGTTGTGTCTTGAGTTTGCCCTCATTTATTCCCTCAAACTGTATTTATGATTCAGGCAAAAGCTTCTCGAAACTTAAATGTAGGTTTTCTTGAATTGAAATCAAAACAGGTTTCGATCAAATACTGAACTTGATTTTGGGGAAAAAAATTTATTCTGTCGAATTTTTGACAAAAGAAAACTCATCTGTTGAACACTTAAACAAATTCATTTTTGAATTCAATCGGTTTTGATTTCTCCCCAGCTGTATGGACTCTTTTTTATTGATTAAAAATTAAATAGGAAGCTGTGATCTTCTCGAATCTGTTAACTGCTAACGAAATATAAACAAACATTCAACTTTTCGCAGAAAAAAAGCACGTATTTGTGGTACTTTTAAGTATGAAAAACGGCGAAAATACTTAATTGAAATTATCAAAAATTCCTATTAGGATAGTTAAATAATTCAGGCAAAATTTTTTGGGTCAAATCGCCGAAAGTACAGGTAAGAAATAGGAAAAGTAATTTTGCATATAAAGCTCTCCAGAAAGAAAAACTGACTTGATGATCGTATTCAACGAAGTTCATCTGTGCTTTTGTTTACAATATGCGATTACAATCCGAATGTAGGATGTCTGTTTACATTTGTGATGAGGTGAGACAAGGGCGAGATTTTTTTTCATTTTCAATTGCAAGTGGGATTATAGATCTCATGCAGACAAATCTTTTAATGAGTGTTCGGTATGTTCACCTTTGATGTAGACATACATTTGGATAAACGGTGAAATTAGTCTGAGAAATTTTCCGTCGGTCAGACGCTGTTGTCTTAGATGTTCTCTAAAACAATGTACTGGTTAGATTACATGCAATAAAAAGCTGCAGCGCGAAATTCTAAACTTCAAGCACCATCTCTTATTTGAGACAATAACAGCTTGTCTAATGGAGTTATTTCGGCGTAAATAATCCGTGAAAACATGAGGCAAAGTCCTCAAAGAAATTTAACTTCTCGAATTATAAAAAAATATAATGAAACAGCTGCCTCTAAAAATTTGACCAGTTTTCCCTTTTTTTAAAAAAAAAATCGGATTTTTAGAAAATCTGCACTTGTAAAGCCTAAGATATGTTTTCGCTAAACTCACTTTTTCTAATCTGAACAGGCGTTTGCTTCTAATGTCATCAATTTTATCATCGTTAGCAGGTACATTATTTGACTTGATCTAGACCAAGCAAACTGTTTTTGATGAAGAGTGATGCACACGCAGTTAAGGTGACACCATTCTGCAATAATTAGAAAAACATAATTGATTATAATATACTCGAAGAAAACAGCGCAAAAAAATGTAAGGTTTTAGGTTCAGCTTCAAACTTTTACCCAGTCGTATCCTAAAACCTTTTCAAACCCCCGTCTCAAAATTTGTGAAATTATCTGTTCAAAATTCAACTGTATCATAACCACAATGAGTCAATGAAACGCAGAAAAATAAAAAATATCCTGATGATAATCAAAAAAACAATAAACTAACAATAAACCCGTACCGAACTCCAAGTGTAAATCAGTTCTGGGAAATTGTAAATGAAAGTCTTCCATGTAATATATTTTGCTCGCTTTCTTGATTGAAATTCGCTTGTTTCAAGCGTATATTAACGGCGCAAAGTAGCAACTTTCAAAGTCCGGCTGGCGCAGTTAGGAGGACAAACGTCTGCGGAGCGAGAGATCGCGGGTTCACTCCACGTACTAATCTTCATTTTTACACTTGGCCCAAGTCTGACCATTTTAAAATCAGACTGAACATATGTCTGACAAGTCGAAAAAGTTACAAGAATCAGTCTTTTATTCAGTAAGGATGAGGAATTGCATTTATACTGGCCCAGTACTGAAACGCACTTGGAGTTAGTTAAGGGAATTTCCTGAAACATCTTCTTCTAATGTTCTTAATTTCTTTAGAAACCTAAATTTGCGAATAGGGACAAGAGGTGTTATTTTTGAGATCTGTAGAGTTCTAGCTAAAGTTATAATGTAAACACCCTTGTTTAGTTTGACTGCATATTTGCACTCACATTTTTTCTCATGCAGTCAACAAAATGCCGAGAACTGAAAATTGAATTTCAAGAAAAGCGGAACAACTACGCTGATATTTCTCCATAAATCGTCAAAATTATGCAAATTAGATAGATATCTTTTGCATCAATTTATTCAGAAACAACTTCAGGCACTCGCAAACATTCTTTTTTTTTCTTCATTTGTTTTTCGAAATTATCTCACCATCCAAAAAATGTGATAGCTCTTAATTGAGAAATATGGAAAGAAGAAAAAATAAGTATGGTATTTGAAACGTCTGCAGGTTTCAGTCTGTCTTTCATTTTTTCCAGCGGTTGCGGTTTCATGGAAAAATTCAATTGATATATCATTCAGAGAAACCTCCCATTAGGACAATTATAACAGAGGAATTGCCCTATTTTGTTGAAAATCGTTCTGTAAATGATTCGTGTTCACCGATAATGAAGTCAAGTGATGAAAAAAAAACTAAAAAAGGAGGCTCCGGAATGCGAGCTTGTACATAAAATTCCAATTGCCTTCATTTAACTTACCTTCTACCAAATGAGGAATCGATAGAAGATTTTTGAAAACTCATAAACTGTTCAAAAAGACTTAGTATTTTACAAAAAAATCGCGTCATAACAAATATCGCGACAATAACACTGAAACAATGTCAATTTGGCGAGCCAGTTATAAATGTCATCATTGAAACTATAAGGCAAAACAAACAACATATTCATAACAACAACAGCATTAATTACAACAAAAAAGCACTGACTACGAAATATTTAAAAACAAATTCACAATCACGGCATCTGATGAAACATAAATTACAAAAAAATTCCTTTTTTCATTTCCATTTGCAAGGGGGATTATAGATCTCATCCAGACAAATCTCTTAACGAGTATTCGGTATGTTCACCTTTGATGACTACGAAATTTTTAAAAACAAATTCACAATATTTAAAAACAAATTCACAATACCGAAATCTCTTAATGAGTATTCGGTATGTTCACTTTTGATGACTACGAAATATTTAAAAACAAATTCACAATCACGGCATCTGATGAAACATAAATTACAAAAAAATTCCTTTTTTCATTTCCATTTGCAAGGGGGATTATAGATCTCATCCAGACAAATCTCTTAATGAGTATTCGGTATGTTCACCTTTGATGTAGACATACATTTGGATAAACTTTGAAATTAGTATGAGACTTTTTCCGTTGGTCAGACGCTGTTATCTTAGATGTTCTCTAAACAAAAACAATGTACTGGTTAGATTACATGCAACAAAAAGCTGCAGCGCAAAAAAACAAGCTTACACAATTTGAGAAGCAATATTTCTTATTTGAGAAAACAACAGCTTGAATAATGGAGTGATTTCGGCGTAAATAATCCGTGAAAAATATGAGGCAAAGTCCTAAAAGAAATTTAACTTCTCGAATCATAAAAAATATAACGAAACAGCTGCCTTTAAAAATTTGACCAGTTTTTCTTTTTTTAAAAAAAAATCAAGATTTTAAAAAAAATCTGCACTTGTAGAGCCTAAGATATGTTTTAGTTAAACTCACTTTTTCTAATCTGAACAGGCGTTTGCTTCTAATGTCATCAATTTTATCATCGTTAACAGGTACATTATTTGACTTGATCTAGACAAGGCAAACTCTTTTGGTGAAGAGCGATGCACACGCAGTTACGGTGACAACATTCTGAAATAATTAGAAAAACATCATTGATTATAATATACTCGAAGAAAACAGCGCAAAAGTATGTAAGGTTTTAGGTTCAGCTTCAAACTTTTACCCAGTCGTATCCTAAAACCTTTTCAAACCCCCGTCTTAAAATTTGGGAAATTATCTGTTCAAATTTTGCCAACTGTATCATAACCACAATGAGTCAAAGAAACGCAGCATAATAAAAAATATCCTGATGATAATCACATAAACAATAAACTAACAATAAACCCGTACCCAACTCCAGGTGTAAATCGGTTCTGGGAAATTGTAAATGAAAGACTTCCATGTAATATATTTTGCTTGCTTTTTTGCTTGAAATTAGTTTGTTTCAAGCGTATATTAACGGCGCAAAGTAGAAACTTTTAACAGTCCGGATAGCGCAGTTAGGAGGACAAACGTCTGCGGAGCGAGAGATCGCGGGTTCACTCCCCGTACTAGTCTTCATTTTTACACTTGGCCTAAGTCTGACCATTTTAAAATCAGACTGAACATAAGTCTGACAAGTCGAAAAAGTGACAAGAATCAGTCTTTTATTCAGTAATGATGAGGAATTGCATTTATACTGGCCCAGTACTGAAACGCACTTGGAGTTAGTTAAGGGAATTTCCTGAAACATCTTCTTCTAATGTTCTTAATTTCTTTATAAACCGAAATTTGCGACTAGGGACGAGAGATATTCTTTTTGGGATCTGTAGAATTCTAGCTAAAGTTATAATGTAAAAACCCTTGTTTAGTTTGACTGCATATTTGCAATCAAATTTTTTCACATGCTGTCAACAAAATGCCGAGAACTGAAAATTGAATTTTGAGAAAAGCGGATTAACTACGCTGTTATTTCTCCATAATTCATCAAAAGTATGTAAATTAGATAGATATCTTTTGCACCAATTTACTCAGAAACGACTTCAGGCACTCGCAAACATTCTTTTTTTCTTCGTTTATTTTTCGAAAACATCTCACTATCCAAAAAATGAGCTAGCTGTTAATTGAGAAATAGGGAAAGAAGAAAAAAATCGTATGTTATTTGAAACGTCTTCAGGCTTTAGTCTGTCTTTCATTTTTTCCAGCGGTTTCATGAAAAATTTCAATTGAAATATCATTCAGAGAAACCTCCCATTAAGACAACTATAACATTTTCCCAGAAGAATTGCCCTATTTTTCGGAAATCCGATTATGAAGTCAAGTGATGAAAAGAAAACTAAACAAGGAGGCTCCGGAATGTGAGCTTGTACATAAAATTCCAATTGCGCTTATTTGACTTACATTCAACCAAATGAGGAATCGATAGAAAGTTTTTGAAAACTCATAAACTGTTCGAACAGAATTGGTATATGAACAAAAAAATCGCGTCATAATAAAAATCGCAAAAAAACATTGAAACAATGTCAATTTGGCGAGCCAGTTATAAATGTCATCATTGAAACTATGGGGCAAAACAAACCACAAATTCAAATAACAACAGCATTAATTACAACAAAAAAGCATTGACTTAAAAATATTTAAAAACAAATTCACAATCACGGAATCTGATCAAACATAAAATATAAAAAAAACTCGTTGGTCACTAAAATGATATGAGAACTGTTCTTGTTGAGATTAGGTAACATGTAGACAAAATGAACAAAGAGGAAGAAGATAAAGGACGCATTTCGACTTCATAAAAACCATTATCCGTCAATTGATATCATTAGATGGATTCTTTTATAACTCCAGAACAAGCCAAGCAGACTTGCCATTCTACAAAATAAATTATACGAATAAAAAATGAACGACAAATACTGGAAAAACATTGAAAACTCAACCGACTTTGAGTGAAAAGTTTTTTTGAAGTCGTTAAAACCATCATTTAACCAACAAACACAAAAATTAATTTCAAATCCACCTCCTTTTACTCCATTGGGGTGACTTGTGACCTGTCCAAATGTGACATGGGACATGTAAACCCCCTCAAAAGAGGGGCAAATGCCCAAAAACAGAAAAAAAACGATGAACACTGGAATTGTCAAAGCAAAACTTTAAACGGCAATGTACACAAAATCCGCAATCACCAGAGAGAATAATCAAAGTTTTTTGATGAGATTAAGCTAAGCATTGAGAGAAGTAAAATAGAAAAATTCTAACACTCAAATAACGATTGTTTTTTCTTTTTCGTCTTTTTATGTTATCGAAAAATAAAAAAATTCATAATTTATAAAAAACGTCATAGCCACAATACACTCCCAAAAATTAACAAAAAAGAGTAAATAGAATATTTTGTCACTCCGTTTGAAAGCATTTGGACCTTTTATTGGTGAGATAAATAGTTAGACTACAAAATAACTACGAAAACAGGCATAACTCAAAATTTCACAATTTCTATTGCTAAACACAGTGTTGAAGCCACAAAAAATAAGAGTTCTTCCCAGAAATACTTTATATCGTCCTTTGGTCTCATTTACGCATAGAGGGGATCTACCAAAAAATGAACTCGGACTTGGGAGCCATTCTGGAGAGCCACAATACAATCCAAATCAATTTCGCCAATGAGACCATAAAATTTTTCAATTTTGCAGCTCATTCCAAATGTTAGTAAAATAGATAATTTGACAAAAAATGAGAAATTAAACAATGAATTTTGGATAATTTTCGAGCTATATTATTAAACAAATCCGGCAAAATTTAATTTCAAGAACACTCTCATACGATATGGAAGTATAATTAGCCTCCTTTGGAATTTGAGAAGATTATGTTAGTAGTTTATGGGTTTGCACTTTCGGTAAGGTTAAACAAGGTTGACTAAAAAGCATGTTTGGTTCCATCTTCGATATGAAAAAATGTTGAGTTTTGACAAATTTTAGCCCAAGTTTAAGCCAAAACAAGGATCAAACAATTCAGCAAAACGCGTCTATCTTGAGAAGTATAAACAATAACACTATTGTTAACAATTTTTGATTATTTTTTAGCTCAAAAATATGAAAATTGTGAAGAAAGACAACGGAAATCAGACAACTGTTCAGAAAACTTTTGCGCAAACAGTTTGAGCAGATGATTAATTTCAGGAGCACTGCATAGCATAAAAATTGAGCTTTGAGGTACCGATTGAGCATTGAGGTTTTTAAGAACAAATAACCTCATAAAGGGGCAAATGTCCAAAAATAGAAAAGAAGTTGATGAACACTGGAATTGTCAAAGCAAAAAAAAAACAATAATTAAAACAAAAAACAGCAATTTACACAAATTTCTAATCTTTACAATTCGCATCAGAATCCTCACTTCGTTTCTACGCATGATTGAGTATCTGTTCTTCACTTGAGGTTTACATAAGATATGCTGCGGATTTGGAAATTTTCCTCTTTTTGCCGCTCTAATCCAAAGATCTTTTCCCAAGCTCAACTTAATTTCGATCATCGAAACTAAGTAAAAATTTAACAAAAATCCAGTGATAAAAAAGGCCGAGAGTAATAGATACGGCTAGTATTTAAAGGTTTTTCTCATTTTAATTGGTTTCTTTATCTGGCGAAATTCATGTCTGAACAAAAGTTTTTAGTGGTATTTGAGGGAAACACAATTCCAGTCCTTTTTGTTATCTAAACAAGATTACTAGGAAATCTATATAATAATAATCCGATGCTGATGCTTTCTTGAAAAGTTTCGTCGATGGTTATAAATTATTTTGGTTCCAAGAATGTTGGATCGATTATTTGTGGATAACGGTTTGTTGACGTTTATTACAATTGTAATAAACGTCAACAAACCGTTATCCACAAATAAACGTTTAAACAGTTCTCTAAAAATTATCATGATAGAAATTCGACTGTGAACCAAAGGAAGAGAAAACAATTTCGTATTTTGGTTTTAGCTCCATAACCATTATAAACAAAATTTGTTGCTGGAGGAAACAGTTCATATTAAACAACGTTGATTGAATCGAAGTTTTTAACAAAAAGCTACTAAATTAGAAATATATTTTAGGTGTTGCAGTACCGATGCTTTTTCGTGAAGAGCCATTTATCACGTTTCATCCCAGAACTTCAAAGCATTGTTTTCAGGAGAGAAATAGAACAAAATAAGTAATGCTTAATAATTAATTGAAAAAATATTGTTGAACTTTTTAAAGCTTTATAAACATCAGAGCAGTTTGAGCGCGGTGGCTGTTTTGAGAGGCAAGCACTTCGAGCTGGCGCCCTAATTTTTATCCGATTTTATTGTTTAAGTTCAGGTTAATCTCACGTATGGCGTCCGTATGCCGGAAGTAAAGAAGTTTTGAGGTTAAAACTCTTGACAAAGACAAGAAGATGAGTTGAACTTTCTTTACAATTAGTGACCACTACGCACCCCATACCGTTTGTTGCTATGTAAATATTGGCAGATAAGGAGAGATCAGATTATTCTTACCAAAATGTTTTTTAGTTCTCTCTTAATTGCCTGAATGATCACTATATCGCTTCTAATTTCATTTCATATAATAAACATGAAACATTCTCATGTCCCTTAAATGATCAAAGGCGGCTGAACAAAAGCGTAAATGATATCCGTTTTGAACGCCCCCCCCCCCCCATCCATTTATTAAGATTATAAAACATAGTTCGCTAACAATTTTGATTAAAAACTTATGATTAAAAATTATGATTATAAAACATACTTCGCTAACAATTTTGATTAAAACCACTCGCCTCGTAAGTGTGTCAATAAATCAATAGCACCGAAGAGTAAGGCTTGAGCTTGAGAAAATGTCCCTTCCAGCAAAGAGAGTCTAGAAAAATCAAAACATCCACATTTGTTAACAATGGTAATTTACTTCTCTATTACTCTATTACAATCGATTGTGACCAACCACCTAAAATTTTCTCCAGTTACATAAAACTCGGTGCTACAACAGTAAATACTGCATCAATATAAGAAATCAAGCAAAATGATCCTAAGAAAAACTCTTCTCAACATACACGGAACGTTAGTTCTCTAACCGATCTTCAAAATCTTTGGAAATCTCGATTTTCTCAGATTGGAGAATTTTCCAATATTTGTGAAATAAATCTGAAGTCAACATGCGCGCAAATAATAGATACCTAAATTGAGCGGAAACGTGCTACAAGATTTGTTACCTACTTTTCGCACCGAATGTTTTTTTTTATTTCGCAAAATTGGGGGACCCCCTTTTGCGAAAAGTAAGATACAAAGGATGTCTCCTAATATCGTTCATTGTATGTGTCTAATTTTCGAGCCAATATTACTAAGGCGGAAATTTAGGGGTATACCTCTGCATCGTAATGTCAAATCTGGCACTGTATAAAGAAAAATCTGACACCCTAGAATTTGGCACGGCAAAAGCATGGCATTTTGCAACTTGCATTGGATTTTGTATTCACTCCAATTTTGCCGCGTATTTGTTCCAATTGAATCGGAGCCGAAAATTTTTATAACAAACATAGTGAGCAAAAAAACAGGTTATGCTTATTCAGATATTTTTTGCACTTAACATGGCAAACTAAATTGTTAGAAAAAATTGAAAAGGTAAGCGATATTTTTGATGGGATACTTTGAAGAATAAACGTTCAAGAAATTACGTTCTTTATACAATACAAGTCAAAGATTTGGTTTGCGGCGTTTTGTCGTGGGAAATCAACAGTTATGAGGAGATGATCATTGCAGAATTTTTTTTAAAATACCGCTTTGAGAAAGCACAGGATTGTTTTGAACCCCTTCCAAACCCAAGATACTGTAGTCGCATAATATATTTGAGCCAATTTCATACTGAAACAGTCAAAACAAATTTGTTATGGCAATTAGGGCTGTGTCTTGGTATTTTTCAGAACAAAATTTTAGTCGCCCGAGATACTTAGGGCTCTGACACGAGGACGCTTTTGTGCGAGTGCTGGGCATGAGGTGCGAGGGGGACCAAAATTTTGTTGAATCGTATTTAGAGAACAAATGGAAACACAAGTGTATAATTTCAATTGAAATTGAGGTCTAGAGTGCATTTTCACATATTAGTGAAGGAAAAGATTTCTTCATAAAAACCTAAAAAAATTGAAAAAAAACCAAACGTCTCTGTCTGTGATTGCGAAACAGCCAATCATTTGCCGTGGTTTGATTCATGTGTCAAAAGTTATGTTTCTAACTAAGTCTGATTTTCTTGAGCCAAACTTGATGTACTAAATTAGGACACTAACTTTAGGGTTAAAAAATTTCAACTTCAACCCTCTTAGACGAAATTCGTTTTTTTAAAACTAAACTCTCGGCCTCGAAGTTTTAGGTAACCAGTGAAATAGTAGCTTGGGTTCTCTAATATCAGCGTATCTGTCAATTCCTGGCGTGACTCTCAAAATATGAAAAAATAAGATTTTTCTTTTCCTTTTACAAATCGGCTTCTTTCTCAACCGGTCTTCAAAATTTAGCTTCCCAGGTTGACCACCTTAGACGAAACTTTGAAAACTTACTAAGACTTATACGGTGCCGTAGAAAACTTACAAAACTTTGTACGGCACCGTATAAGGCCGTAATAAGTTTTCTACGGCACCGTATCCAATTGATGTAATTGCCAATTTCTAAAGTCTACCTTCCTAAAATTGGTTTTTAAAAAAAAAACGATTATATTGCACAAGTCATTTTTTCAATAATTTTTGGCACTTTTCACATCTATGAAAAATTTAAAAACTTAGTACGGCGCCGTATAAGGACGTACCAAGTTTTGTAATTTTTCCAAAGTGTTTTTTCAGACATTAATTTGCTCTGCAGGTACAAAAAACGTTCAAAAATTTTACTTTGAATTAGTTTGAAATAGCAAAAACATGTTACGCCCCTTGTGAGGCGGTGCAGAACTTTGGAAGTCTAATGATATCTTCTGCAGTTCATGTCATTAATCAACCAGAAAAAATTCAGTTCCAATTATCCACAGTAGCTGGTGAAAAAATACCTAAAAACAGGCCCACATTTTATAGGAAAGAAAAGAAAAATTAAAGTGTTTGTTTTGTTCTTGTTTCAATTAAATCTGTTCTGGTTTCAGAAGAAAATTTTTTATTCAAATTTTGGCTCATTTGAAAAGTCAGTTACCTTTGGGCCTTCACAACAGCAAGCTAACCAAAAGCAACCTAGTATTCCCTGTTTTTGTGTGGGTCCAGGTGCAAAAAGAATTTTTGGTTTAGCATGTATAGAAAAAAAGTTCGTCTCTTAGTTGAGGTGATTTAATTTGTTTTATTTTAATTTGTTTTATTTTAATTTGATTTATTTTAATTTGTTTTATTTTTGGAGATGGAGCTTGAGCCCGGTTTTTTTATACCGAATGCTCTGCTCAAAATCTCCTATAGTTGTTTGTTTGTAACTCCGCCATAGCCGGTCCCCAGCCCGGTTGAGATAAGGAGGAGGGAAACACACCCAGAACATACTGGAAAAGTCTCAAAAAGTCGGTTTTTCAACTTGACTGGAGCCTTTTCCGACAATTTTCCAGCTATTATTTCACCTTTAAAACCTTATTAATCTTGGTACGGCCTTAGTACGGCACCTTATTAATCTTGGTACGGCCTTAGTACGGTACCTTAGAAATCTTAGTACGGCCTTACTACGGCCCGTAGAAAACTTAACAAGATCTTAGTACGGTTTTGATCAAAGACTTATACGGTGCCGTACTACGGCCTTACCAAGTTTTCCAAGTTCGGGCAACCTGGGTTATAATAAGCTCACTTTGCTGTGTTGATTAAAGTATATGCAAAATAATCAATTAACAAGACAAAAAATGTTTTCAAGAAAAAAAAATGTTTAATATCTGTCTCCAATTAAACTTTTTTTCTCGAAAACATGATAACAAGGCTTAAAACCACTGTAAACTTTTGGACTGTTTTTCGAACGGTTCCTTTTAGTACTAATATATAGGCTTGAAGACCAGGTTTGTTATAAAAGGATTGATAAAAAGCTGTCAAAAGATATACACCAGATATATATCCTGACACTTGGATATACCTGTTGTTTCTTTGAGTTTATATTCATTACAAGGTAAAAAGAAGAGTCAAAATAATTCCTTCTGCAGAGACTATATGTATATATCCATTATTTTTCTATGAATAACAAACTGAGCACAAAATTGAATGAACATCCATCTTTAATTTTTTATTTAGCAACTGAAATCTGAGCAGAAATTTCTAGAAAAAGCAATACGAGAAACGTTTTTACATAAATGTTCTCATAACTCTTGTCAACAATGGGATTAAATTCGTTCAGCTATTTTCCCCTGATTTGACAGGCGGAAGAGCATAATTGTTACGAGTGCGGCCCAATCCTGCCAATCCATATAAACCCTAACCGGTCAGTTAACTTTAATGCATAATTTGTTTAGTGATATAGAGACAAGTTAACCTTTATGGGCTCAGTGCCCATGTGGAAGACCATAATTCTACATTCCCAAAGTTACTTTCGAAGAAATGTGGGAAAATTTTAAATATTTGTTCACGGTTGAAAGAATAGATTTTTTCCAAGATCATTTCATTTATCTCACTCATTTCTGATGGGCATATTTACCCAAAATTATAAAGAAACTGGAAATTATTTATTTTTTAGGCTTCATTTCTCAACATAGAAGTCTGTCATGGATTGAGAACTCACTCAGCGTGCATAGAGGGAAACGCAGTCATAGGTGTATATTTTGCGCTTTAGACCTCTGCTTTTTGAGTTTGTTTCATTTGGCGACCGCATTCAGTTTAATCGACCATAACTGTATTATCATGATTATCTGCAATAAAAATAATCTGAGGAACAGCAGGAACGATTGACGGATTTTTCACGATTAACGGACTTTTTTCCGTTACCTTTTTTGAAATGAGAATTGAAACTCATATCAAATTCAATTGTTTTCTTAGGAAGATGTAAAAAATTTTCGGACTTTAATTAGGGAACAAACCTGACCGGTGTAATTTTCATTTTCAATTTCCCCAAAACAAAGACTCTACCAATTTAAAGTGGCAATTAAATCTAAAATATATATATTCCCTCCCCTCGTTTTAAACGGTACGATAAATTAATCTTAGAAGTTTTCTAGGTCTTACCTTCTGAACTTTTCAAGAGGCAATTATTTAGCTTTAAGTAGACTAATTGGCGGCTCCTCTTCAAAATGCACTATTCGCAAAAAATCTGTCGATCTGAAAAAAATAGAACGCCCTGTAAAAAGAATTTTCCCACAAAAAGGATAGGAAATTGAGATTTAGAGTGTTAAAAGTTCATTTAATAGTCACTTAAATCCCCACTTTTTTTGAAAAGATGACAACCTCTCTGCTTTTCCAGTGCATTAATACGCAGTTAATGCCTGAGTGATTTTCAAAGCAACTTTGTTCATAACTTTGTCTCTCAACGTTTTGAAGATAAAAGCACAAAAGAGAAAAGGCGTGATTTTTTGCCATATTTGCGGCGATTAACGTGTTAAAAACGGATTATCAGTTTTTTTTTGTTTAGACCACTTAGCTCACAGATTGTGTATTGGTCTTTATTCCATTAGTGTGATTCACGCAGTTATGTACCGCACAGGATTAAAATTGGTGAAAAATGGCAAAAAGGGAAATTGTTTGTAAATCTGTGTTAATTCCTATCATCACAGGGGGCCGGAATTGGGAAATTAGCCTTTTTGGAGGACTAGAATTAGCCTTATCCTAGTGGTAGAGAGAAAAAGTAAGAAATAGGGTAAAATTGAGGGAAATCATTAGGCTTTCGGCGCCGCCTCAACACCTTTAGAGGTTCTTTTAATGTCCGTATGCGTGTTATGTACTGACGTAGGTATAGACAACCGAGGGCTTTATAACGCCAGATTTATGGTCTTATTGTATCAATATGCTATTTGGTTATTTACTTAATGTATAAAAAACAGTCCATATGATAATATTAAAGCGAAGAAGAGAATAAGCCTGCTTTAATTTATTATAGTCAATATGTAATATCTTGTCGCCTGCTTTCCTGTCTTTTATTTGATATACCAAGAGCGACAATTATGAAGTGTTCATGTGTAGAATGCTAATAGGTACAATTTTTCCATATTTAGTCAACTAAAATTTATTCGATTTCAGTAAAAAGAACAATTTTTAAATAGAACTCTTGAGATCAATGGTTGAAAAACGAAAAAAAAAAATAAGTTACTCGCTTTTCACTTTCGAAGAAAGAAATTCTTTGCTTTTCATTTAACGCTGCGAGCATAATGATCGATTTAAATCGTAAGCATTATTTCTGTTAGTTTCTTTCATTTGAGAAACAATTGAAAACATCTCCTCAGAAAGCTCTTTGATCAATCAAGATAAAGAGTTGATACAGCCCCGAAAAGTTTTTGAAGCTGATGATGAAAACGCATAAAAGCTTAGAACTTTCTTTACCAAAGAAACAAAGTTTTTATTGGTTCTTTTATCTCATTATCACTAAGCAACAGCAGTTTTAGGTCTAAAGCGGAGTTGACTTCTTTTCTGAATATTTGTAAGAAAAAGAGAAAAAGCTGAGTTCAATAAGAGATGGCTTTTTTACGGAAGAATGACAATATTTGTTTCTCATTTTGAAGCCGTTTTCTGTGACCAAAAATTGAACAGTCTTGCATTTAAGGTACATAGAAATACAAAATTGACAATAATTTTAACAGACTTCAGTTAAAGTTTTGCCAAGTAGAGATTGTAATCAATCGTCTACGGTCGGTCAGATAGCTCTCAAATGACAAGCGTGGTTGAATTGTGGCTTAGTAAAAACACGAAGAAAGCATGTCAAACAAGACTATGAGGATAATAGAGCTTTCGATGGCCAGCTGGCAAGATGTAAAATGAAAAATAATAGCGCACTTTTGATTTAACTAAAAACACCTGATGCTAATTAAGCTAGTAGTTCAAATTTTGAATCAAAATGGATGAGTTCACAAAAAATATGATAAAAAACGAACAATTGCAAAAAAACTGGCACTAGCAGTGGCTGAGACAAAAAACTACTTTTAATGGTAAAGTTATTTAAAATTAGTTTTTTTAAATTTTCTTTGTAATTTTTTATATCACTTGAAACGGATTATTAAACGAAGAAAAATTCGACGTAACTCAGCCTTTCAAATTAAGAATAAGTCTGGTTTCAATGAACTTTGTTTTATTTTTGAAGAACGATGCGTAGTTTACAAAACATACGGATACTATTGGGAAGAAAAAACCTCAGCTCATAATAAACGTTTCAATTGACTAAAAGAAGTTTTAAAAAAGTCACATAAATGATTTTATAGCGAGACACATCCCCCCCTGATAAATTTCACAATAATTTTTTGCTTAAAAATAAGAGTTACTTCAGTTCTGACTCCCCGGTTTTTTTGCTTCTGACTGCATTGTTTCATGAAATCTGAAATGTTGTGATTCTGATAAAGTATTTTGACTTTTTGATAAAATATTGCTATATCCTGGTTTCACTTCCATTTGTGTCAAACAGATGTAAGTGAAAACAAGACATGGCAAAAATTTAGGAAAAAGTTAAGAAAAAACTTTATAAAAATACTGATAAATTTAGCAAAAAGATTGTTCAATTACATCATATCATCTAAAATTGTCAATAATCGTTTGATAGTTTTAATCTTTTGAGATAATAAGTTGACATTGTCAGATTCGAACAAACAGTAGGAACAATCTGAGAACTTTAATGTCTGTTCACTTCACTTGAAACTTTTTTGACACAAACTGACTGACAAACACGTGAAAATTCTCTAAGACACGGAGGCAAACACACACAAACACACACAAGCTCTGGCGCTGCCCGCACACACGGATCATTACTTTTCAGAACAGATTCCCTAATTTCGTTCAAATCTCCTTTGTTTTAGACCAGGGGGTTTCACTAACGGAGACTTGAGCTACACATACACTAACCCATAAGTGCTCTTAGAGCCATTTCGTGGATAAAAAGGGCTCTTAGATCCATTTCGTGGACAAAACTGACAATGCAAAAGGGCCTACACCGACAGAACATTGTCAGTAGTTCTAACATAGCAAAAAAATCAATTTTACATTTTTAATTCCAAACTTTTTAAATTAACTTTTATTTTTAGCGTTGATTAAATGCACGAATAACTCTTCTCTCATAATAGAAATTAATTTATAGAATCCAGGACGATTACTTCTCATTTATGCAAGTAGCGAAATCTAACTAATCAAATCGTCAAATCTAGTTACTTTTTCCGTTTGAAAACACTTACACTAACCAGTCAATGTTTTTACAAAAACGCGTTTGTGGACAACACTGACTTAATCCCCTCAAAATATTTCAGTCCAAGCCAATTTAGCGAATATTAGTGTTTTTCACAGAATTAATGTATTAAGGTTGCGTGTGCAATCCACTTGCAAAAATTGGTGAACTATGGCCAATTTAGAGGTGTATACTGATCACTAATGACACAAAGACTTAAATAAATTTTAGCTTCATTTATACTTTAACTTGATGCATGAAAGCAAATTGCAACGAGATTCAAATTCGAATAAAATTCTTTACCGTTCAGCATAGTTTTGAAAAGTTACAATAAACGTTCCGCTCATTGCTCAATGTGATCCTTTTTTGTTCTTCGGCTCTCAGTAAGGACCTTGGAACATACATTTTTGTATCGGTTCTCAAAAAACAGACAATGATGGCCAATGACAGATCATTTTAAAGTGGTTGATATTAGGAACAAAACAGAGCTGTGATAAAGAGTGTGTTTTGTCTGTCATTGGGACGACAGCAAAGAAAACCAAGTCATATGTTCAGAACCGTAAAAAAGGTAAGTAATATAAAAGTCAAACTCATCTAGTTGTAAATCAGGACCAAACGTTGATGGGTTCCGCTAAAGGTTTTGGTTATCGCATTCTGTTATCAATTTCAAATCACGTATCTGTCCGAAAGTTTAGTCCATTGGGGTCATTTGATTTTGGGTATCAACAAACGCTAGCATCCGGTCTGTTCTAGGGTCTGTTCGGTCTAGTCAAGGGTTAAGCCGGAAGTCTGTTTGGTCAGGCAAATGTCCACTTTTCAACCTGGTCAGTCCGGACCCTTGTCCGCGACCCAGATGGGGCTGTCAAACACCGATCCTAGGTCGAGGAGTTCCTCCCGGGCTCTTATTCTATACTCAGATTGGTTAATTTGTAAATTCTGAAACTTGGCAGCATTTAGTTTTAAAAAAATTGGCTCAAACCGCTTCAAATTAAATAAAATTACCTGTGCTATGAACATGTCAATGCAGGTGATGGTTACCATCAGGTATCCCGACACTTCCCTCAGCTGGGATGTCTTGTAGAACAGGTAGAGAATGAGGGCACAGCCGATATTGGTCGAGAGCCAGAGCAAGAAGTACACACTCGGATCCAGGATCCGTAGGAGGACACTGGAACTCGCGTGCATTCCTGTCCCTTCCGAGGAGTTATCAGGAGATGCAATGTCAAGCGACGGGGAGGGGGAGTTGGAATCGACATTGGAATCTGAGGACATCTCGAAAATTGTTTATTAAACCTCTGAATAAAAGAATGTAAAATTCCTTGAATTCCTGCTGAATGAATTCCTTGATTTTCAGTAATAATTTTTGTTGAAAAAATTCTAAAAAGTTCCGTTTGATTTAATTTATTGAAGGCTCTCTAAAAATTGAGCCAAAAAGCAGCTCTTGAAATAAGGTAATTAATAAATGCAAAATAAAGCAGAAAAAAATTATAAATTTTGCATTAAATTTGACTGATTTCTCGGTACGAGAACTTGGTGAAAATGAGTTAAATAGATAGGAAGACTCAAAATGCCGCCAAATTTGATGTTTACTTTCAACGGTCTGCCCACCTACAAAATTTTAAACGTAAACAACTTGTGTAAAAGAACCACGTGTTTTTTTAGAACTAACTAGCTCTCAAACGACTGAATTCAAAGCTGACACGAGTTTAGTTTAAACAGTAGAAATATGAAATGAAGGTTAGGGAAAATTTTAATTATTACAAGATAAACAAGTAAACAACAGCGGGAATGAAGTCTTGAAATAATAAACCACCGCTCAAATAGGTGCTTGCTTTGAAACCGCTCAAAATAACTGCCGCAATTGTTCAAAATAACTATTTGTTTTAAGGGGCTGGCTACTCTCCAATCGGTAATAAAACAAGGAACATTTACTTTTTACGGATAAAAGCAGCTATATTTTAATATAAATTTAAAAAGAGCGCTTTTTCTATTTTGCGCTATAAATAATGCTTAACTTTTGCGGTACAGCAAATATGCTAACCAAACATTTCTTCTGCCTTCTCACGGCGCCACTGAAAATAATTTGGATAGCAGTGACTTATTTAGAATGTCACTTTTTAGTTATAACACAATATATAACACTTTTTTGCTTCAATTCTGAACAGATTAGGGAAAAAGCGGCTTGAATGTCAGGAATAAGGAGCGTATCGTTTTCTGTGGGACAGTCGGCGGGGGGAAATCTTTCTTAAAACTTGATTCTGTAATCGTATAGATTATAACCCAGGCAACTTTTTATAAATTATAACTCAGGTATTTTATTATGAAGTAATTTAACCAAATGTCAGTTATTTTTGACAGCTTTAAGTATGGAATACCGACAAAGAAAGCAGAATTATGAGACTAATGTACGGTCTAATGTACTTATTTGTAGCTTATCTTTGAAAGATTAAAGCAATATGGTAAGAAAAGCGGATTATGCTGAATGCAAACAAAGCTTAAGTCTCTAATGAAAAGATACTTCAAGTTTCTTTCAAATCAATAGGTCGAATATTAGGTTAATGTTATGGCAACACGACAGAGCCCTATATGTGATACAGAGTATGAACAAAGAGCCAAAAAAGAGCAGAAAAAAATGAACTAAATATTAAAATGGATGTACAATTTTTACTACAAAATATTGAAAGAGAAAGCAGCGAAGTGAACTTTTACTATTTTTAATAACCTGCAATTCACGCGACTTCTGAACGCTCGGTCTTTTTAAAACTAAGAAATAACCAGTAATAACGGATAATAATATGTTATAAAATGGGTAACTAGCGCACTGATAATGCTAATAACTGCCTGATGTTATTGCCTGGAGAATGGGCGGTCCCTTTCAAAATGGGAGGGTTGATTTTGACGGAGGAATAGTTAGCAATAAATACTGACGGCAACAATCAGAATGCGATTTCTCTCAACTGCTTTTAATCCGGATTTGAAAAGCAAGAAGGGGCGGTTAAAAAGGCCGGGAGGAAAAGCCAGGGTATCTGAAATAAAAAAAAAATTAAGCAGTTGCCGTTTTAATTTATCATTTGACTGTGCTAATAGTTTCCAGGGAAAGTTATAACCAAATTGAGCTCGTATTAGAATATATTTTAATGAGAACAACGCGGCAATATGTTTAAGAAAAAGTAGGAAATTGAGAACTTTGTCATTTTTTAACCGGGAATCAGAAACAGAGAGAAAATAAACTATTGGTCAGAATCGATGTTACTTTTGGAAAATTACAAAAACCAACGCGAATAAAAAATTAAGATTTGAGTTATTGTGCGCGGAAATGAAGACAAGTCAAATTGAACGAAAGCGGAGTGAAGATAAACGCTTCCTTTTATCGCTTCCTCAATTTCCGATTGGCTGAAACTGGTGAAAATTAATATTTCAAACATAAATCACGAAAATGTTCAAAGCTATTCGTTTTGTTCATACAATCAAAATTCAACAACCAATTAAAAATGAGCATGAAAGGCAATTACCAGATAAAATTTTGCCTCTTAAAATAAGAAATTTGCAGTTCTTTTCTGTTTTGAAGGAAATTTCTATATTCGCCTTATTGTTTGAGATAATTCAACGGGTTGAGTCAACACAAAGAAAATGTAGGTAGTTAGCTTCAAATTAGCTTCTTAGCATCAATTAAAGTTTAAAAGATATATTTTTCGTAATCATTAAAAGTATCGACTATACATTTTGATGGACCGGCAATATAAATGAAGAACGGTAGAGGCGTCTTCGGAGAAATGGGCGGGGTTGGGTTTTGAAAAAAGTGTGAGTGGGAAGAGAGAATTGAATATTAATCGTCGTAATGCGAACTGGGCAATTATTGGGCATCGAATTTCATCGCACAGAGCGTTTTAGTCAGATATCGTTCAGATGTGAATAGTTTCCGGTGTAATAAATTGAAGAGGTCTAACTTAGAAGCGAGCGGTGGTTTATATGGTACAGGTTACGTGTTGCGGTGGTAACAGTAGAATGGATATATGGATAAGACAGTGGAGGTGGTACTGGATGTTGTTGAATGCGAGGGGAGGTGGCAGTTTGAGTTGGTGGATATTTGATGATTCTATTGAAGAAGGGGGTAGAATTACATCTAAATTATCTGCCTTTACTTGTGATAGGCGATCCCCTGACGATTAATTTGCATCGATAGTTTACCTCGTTTGGTTTCCTGTTGGGATTCGTCTATTAATGAGCTCCTATCTCCCGCCATGAAACCCCCAGTAATGGCCAAAATGCCCAACACCCCACTAACAACCCCGCCATATGCTTCTATACCATCTATACAAAAGAACAAAACCTAAACCCAAACTATATTCCCATTATTTCCACTACTTTTCCTCAGCTTAGACTAATTTAAAACACAATAGCGGAGAACACAGAGGAAACCAATTTTAACGTAAAAGTGGTTTTTGTTAAAAACTATATGCACTTATGTTCAGTCAAGCGTCTCTGCAATAATTGAGAGGATGGTTTTTGATTAAGCGAATTCAGACCAAAACTAATCGCTATAAATTGAAAAGTAAACATTGAAACATAAAAACGCTTTCCACAGAAGGCGTTTCCCAATTAAAAAGATCTTCAACCGTGTTTAAAAGGTCTTTTTGTTTCCTTTTGCCTAACTTACCGAGAAAACTGCAGCAATTGTAGGATTTGAACAAATTGTTGCTTTTTCGGAGGGTAAATTAGAAGTGCGCATTTGAGCAGTGTATTGACCTTTGCATTTCAGAAACGCACAAAAATTGAACCGAAATATTCGCCAAGAAAAAATGTGAAAACACAATCGGTAAACAGTAAACGATCAACTCAACTCAAACTATCACTCAAATTAAAATTTGGAATTTTGCAAAACAGGCAGATGAAAGGATGAAATATGAAAACCAAAAATTATATAGTCTAATAGTTTTTTTGAAATGAAATCTGAAAAAGCAATCAAATATCATTTTATTTTAAAAAAAAACTATCACATCAAAAAAATCAATCATAGAAGCCTCTTCAATATTTCACTATTTTAACTCGCAGATGAAGGTATGGTTTGGGTAGGAAAGAGTGGGCGCATCCCTAGTTGAAAAATATTTGGTTCTTAAACATGAGAAGTCGCCGGTATCGTCGTTTTTAATCTAGCCAAAAGGGACGAAAGTTCTACATTTTTTAGTCGGCTTCATTGTGACATAAGAAACATTCAGTATCGTCGTATTTAAATGTAAGAGAGATTCGGTATAATAGTGGTCTAAACCTAAGATAGATTCGGTATTGTTTCCAGGTTTAAAAAACAAATTATTTCAGTGGACATGTCCGGGTTTAAATATGACCAACCGTCTCAACAATTGCTTGTAGACTACAAGACTACAAGTCGATCAAAACCAAGTAAATGTGAATTAATCAACAGAGTTTTTATCAATTTTCAACAATAACCAAGAAACGCGTATTCTTTCAATTAGTTTTGAGAACGAGCAAAAAAAGAATTTTCAATCATTTTGCACATTCTGTAAAAATTTTTCTCTGAGAACTTCATTCGAAGTTCTTGCAACAAGAAAGCTGTCATAACTTTTGACCACATTATAAACAAATGAAATCAATTTTTCTTTTGGAAAAAAAACTGATTATTTTTTAAGTCTAAAAACGAAAAAAACCGCCGATCTATTGCATTTAATTACCAAACATACCGAATCTTCCAAAAACAAAGTTACCGAATTTTTCCTGTGTTTGAAACTGACATTACCAATTAAATCAAATATACAGGCGCTTTCTTACAATTTCTTCGTGGTTTTTCTTCAGTTTTCTCAACGAGGGATGTCTTGAGGTAAATAACAATAGACGGTGTTCTCTGTTCTGTAGAATTCATAAACCCGTGTGCTAACCGAAAATATATCCCAAAGACTCCAGAATTAAAAGGATCGCACCAAGAAGCGGTCACTGTCCGCAGAGATATCAAATCACTAAAAATATCAAGCATTAAAATTCATTGACGGCATTGTTGTACCCGTTCCAAAAGATGCTCTACGGTGAAACTGATAACGACTTGAATCACAGAAACATAGTAGATTAGAGCTGAATCGTTGTGTTTCTCAGTCTCTATTTTTTTTATGAATATATTCGGATCATGTCAATTATTAGCAGCAGGCAAAATATTTTCAGCGATTTGCTTATCCTTACGATGCCTTACTACTTTGAGGTATCAAAAGAAAGGCAAAAAACTCAGACTTGTTAGGATTCAAATTACCATTTCCAGATATCAGATAAATATATGTTTTTTTAAACATGATGGTATTAAAGAATTGTTGATTACCCTGAACCGAAACGTCCAGTACAGTTTACCTATTGTTTTTGCCAAGCATTTGTTGGAAATTTTTATGCTAGAGTT
Organism: Convolutriloba macropyga; assembly: GCF_964194025.1. Taxonomy (NCBI): domain Eukaryota; kingdom Metazoa; phylum Xenacoelomorpha; order Acoela; family Convolutidae; genus Convolutriloba; species Convolutriloba macropyga. Next base: position 28,052 of record NW_027449327.1, read on the forward strand.
CATCTAAAATATGTTCTTGGTCTTTCCTCCTATAAGTCTCACAACAAAAAACATATTATGGCATTATTATATTTTAGTTTTGGGGTAGGAGCCATAACTACACTCAGTAAGCTGGAAGCAATAAGAGTCTCTTGTAGCCGTCATAATTGTACTGTTTTTCAATAAAAAATACCCAAATGCGCATTTGCTTACTTGGAACTTAAAATGATTCTCATACTCCCATTTTGCCACTAACAGTCGCCTCAATTCTATCTTAATTTTATTTTAAAATTTTTCAATTCTAAGTTTGATGTTCAAATTTGTTCAATTTGTAGTGGTGATCACTAACCAGCTATCAAATTTTGTTGGCAAGACGGTACCAAAATTTATTAAAATGGGAATATTGCACCACTGTTCCTGTTCAAGCAGTCGGCAAAGTTCTCCAAAACTATTAATAACGGTTCAAAAGCAGTCGGAATTTTTTTTATTGATGTTTGTTTGTTTCTTGGTTTTTGGTGGTCAGAAAATTGTTCTGAATTTTCATCCGTTTCAGTGAATTCAGAAATGCATCCTGAATTTCCCTTCTAGTTCCGAAGAGTTCAGAGAGTATTGATTCTGAATTTTGCTCTGGTTCAAAATCATTTCCAGTCGGTTCTGAAATCTTTCCCAATCAGTAATTTATTCAATACATTAACCAATTTATCCCTGGAGAGATGATTTGATTGTACTGAAACCGAGAATTTTACAATTTTCTTGTTGTAACGGTTTTTCAAATTGAGTAGTGTCCTGATAAAACACCTTTTCACTAAAAACCTTTTATTCACTGTTATTAGGAAATAAGTGATGATCATTGTTCTTGCATGTAGAAAACGGAATAAAAACTACAGAACGTACTTACAAAAGAAGAACAGTTAGATCGACCCGTTTTTTTATTGAGAGGAATATAAGCTTTGTCTCTTGAAGTTACCGACAGGTGACCAATATAAGATTTTGCGTGATACAGCTTTAAAGTTTCCTTGTGAATGTTCAGCTAACACAATTAAGTAAATTAGGGTAACTTCCGGCGCGCATGTGATAATCATAACTCTGACAACAGGCACAGATTACATTGGTTTTACATTTCCATGCTCTGACAGATAAAAGAGTGTTGTGAAACTTTCTTAAGAGGAGGCAGTCAAGGGATGAGTTTTGCTTTTTGGCTTAGATGAGACAAGATTTAGTCCCATTAAAACTATATGTGAGACAGTTGCAGTATCATCTAGATTAGGTTTCATGAAATAACACAAGTAAAATTATCGAATAACTCGCCGGTTATTTTTTCATTACATTAACCATGTCTATTCACGCGTCTCCCAGCTCGAGAACTAGCCGAAATTAAACGTACCCAGGTTTAGAACTGACGCTAAAAACAACGCAAAGTTATGTAAGATCTAAGCATAGAAACGGCAAGACTTTCTTTCCAACGCCTAAAGCGTATATCTTACATAAGTTTGAGCTGAAGTCCATTCAAATTTGGGTTGAGTTAAAGTCCAGCATCAACTTTGGGTCGAGCTAAAATTCAGTATCAAATTTGAGTTGAGCTCAAGTACATCACTTACAGCACTTAAATGCACTTAAAACCAGCACATAGGCTACGGTTTTTTGATAACTGTTATTAAAATAAATTTTGGTCAAATCATTTAATAACTCGAAACAACAAAAACAGCAGTGTAGTTTTTTTGAACTTTTTGAAAAATGTGAGATGCTGTCTTTCTAAGATCAGCAAAATCAATTATTTGTGCTCATTGTGAGTACATCAGATACGTTGTTATATGATCTTTTAAGTTTTTGAGCATATTTTATCGGGCATGTGGTTTGTATGCTGTATAGTGTTGGAAGGACCATTTGAAGAGTTTTATTGTTCGCCGAAGATGCAAAAAACACCCTAGTCTACAGGTTGGCTTTATGAAAAAAAAAATAAAAAGTCGACACTCTGAGAGTGATTTTCATACCTAAATTATATGGGGAACGCTAGCAATTTTTTCATGTGTATTGTCATTGTCTTTTTACAAATAAATTGGTAAAAATTTTTAGTTCCAGTGCCTCCTCCGATGCTGAGAGTTTTTTAGGGAGTGAAATTTAAAAGCTACCTGTGAAGAATTGAAGTAACTTGGATAAAAAGCGCAACCCAATATCATAAGTGCTTCGAAAAATTTTCTAACATTATACAAACAAATATGCTGACAAGTGCAACCTCTCTGATTCTCACGCTCACACATCGAAACAACCCTCCACCCACACACACACACAAACACACACACACACACACACACGCACACACACCCAAACACACACACACACACACACACACACACACACAAACACACTCAAAGAGGAAAAATGAGAAGCTCCGATATGGTTTTTCTAATTTTGTTTGCGCAAAACCCAGTTTTTTGGGAAAAATTTAACGGAATCGTATTTTTTTGCACATGGTGAAAATTTTAATTATTAGATTAAAACAAGTGGACCGATTGGAAGATGCTGATTTTAATATTTTTTGTGAATAAAACTAAAAAGAAGTTGTAAAAGAAGTTGAATCTTAGAAATCCAAAAATTCAGCTGGTGCTGATCGCCACGACATAGGGGATTTCCTATATCAAATTTCATTCCATTTGAACAAGCACTATTTAAAAAAAACACCTATTTTAAAAACCTTATTTCCTTTTTTCTTTCATAAATTTTTGTACGATTCAGTGAACCCAAAATAAAACTAATAGAGGAAATTGTTCACCAGGAAAAGATAAACAGAAAAATGGTGTGATATTTACGATAGTGTGATTTAGCTTCATTTCACAAGATTTGAATAATTAAATTAAAAAATGTACTCTGTTAGCAACTAATGAAAGAAAAGAGTTTGAAACTCAATTGAAGACATTCTTGTTCTTGACTAGCAAAAGAGGTAACTTTAACATTAGTTCAAAATTAATTATTATCAAGAAAGCAACACAGGTAGAGGTCCCAAGCGGAAGCAAGTATGTTCAGACCAAAGATAAACGCACAAGGGGGCGTCGTGCCTCCAAAATTACATAGTCTGGAAACATTGAAACGAATGAGGAGAAAAAAGTCATGAAAGGACTATTGTCCGTCTTATGATTTGACTATTGCTGCACCTCATGTCAAATTTTTGTTTTTTTTTGGTTGACCAATGGTCGATGATATATTCTTGGTCGAGGCATTCACAAAGCGCTGCCAATTTGAGTCAGGCCATTTTGGAACTTATTGAATTTATCCTTTGATGAATTTTTGCTCGGGCCTTTTCCGGGCATGTGAGATAGACTGTTATAAATTGATATAAACTGATTTGCTCCGCCTCCCTTAAGTTGATTTGCCTTATGGTGAACCCTTTTGATGACTAGTTGAACTCGCATGTTATTCAATGCCATAGAGAAACTGGCCAAAAAAGGTCCATCAGTGTGATATACTATAGTATTAATCCTGAGAAATGTTATTAGGGTAAAATGCATTTACTGTCTCAAGTGTCTGATTTAAAGTGATCTTAGTCTGGTCGACTCTGATCAGAAGCGATCTTCAGCATCTCTTGCATGCAATTCGTGTGATTAAGGGTTCTTTATTCTGTCAACGAATGACATATGCTCGCCCTATATTTCTACCCATAAGATGCATTAAACTCAAGGTATAGTAAAAAAAAACTATTTACTCTTTACTGGGTTTAGTTATATAATATCTGCTATCAAAAGGCTTGACATCAAAATAAGCAACATTGATAAACATGTAACAAATCAATAACAAATTATTGTAACATTTTATTAGCAGAATCAGAATGGCCTCAGAATATTTTGTTTAAAATGAGAGCAATTGATGTGCCAATGCTTGAGCATAAACGAATCCATATTTTTATTTTGGTGAGATACAATATTTTCCCCGGCCTAAGAACTAGGGAACCAGATATTTACATACATCCAACAAGGTCAGAAAAAAAGCTGAATTAGCTTATCGAGAGGGTGCCCTGCAAACTCTACATAATAGAACTTAGTCAGTTGAGGAATCAATGCCATCACTTAAGTTTGTACCTAATTGTGAGTTTCCAAACAAATGCAGAGAGAATTTTCCAAAAAACGTCTCCTTTTCATTTCAGAGCGAATTTTGGGTATTAAATCTAAATCTTTCTAAACAAATTGAAAATTTGGATGCTTCTTAATGTTACCGAGTTTCTTAATGACGATTTATAAGTCGGCGGTAAGCTTATTTTCCCTTTTCTTCTTTGTCTTGTGTGACTATTAAAATTGTCGTTATCGAAATTACTGAAGGAATCATTGTTCGACCCTATTGAGGGAGGAGGAACTATATATTGAAATGGGTTTTTTTGTTCAGTCAAACTTGACCAATCAATATATTCATCGTACAGAGTTGTGAGTGGTATCATTAAAAAGCCCGTCTAACAAAGAATATGGAACTCAAGAGATTTTTTTGAACTTCGCTTTTTAGAGGTTTAAATTTCTGTGAATATTGAGACTGGTTTGCGTTACTTTTATTAACATTTTCAAGAAATTTTTGCCTAAAATTTAGTCAATTTTAACAAAATTTATCAAAATTGTTAACAATAGTGTATTTGAAATGAATTTCAAAGACAAAAAAGTATTGTTGGCTATTTTGATTTAACTTTTTAAGCTAAAATTTAGGCTAAAAGTTTTAAAATTCGGCCTTTTACAGCAAAAATTGCACAAAATCAGCTTCTTTGGTCCCTTTGATTAAATTTGCTGGAAGTGCACACCCAAAAACCATTAACACTAACTTTGTAAACTTGAAACAGGGCGAGCAGTGCTCTCACTTTCATTGAAAGTGCTCTGGAATTTAATTTTTGCCTGTTTTTGCTAAATTTTCTCTGTGATTATCAAAAATGCAGCATGTATTTTTGAATTGTTTTACTAACAAAATATCTAAATCTATAGCATTCGAAACAATTAAGTGTTCTTAAGGGACGAGCAGAAATAACATGGCTAGTTTTTGTCCGATCTTAGATTGTTACAATCGAAAAGAAATGGATTGAAATCAATCGGCCTTTTTTGAAAAAAATTTATTGTGTTATACTAATTAAAAACAGAATACCTGAAATCAAATCTCACTGGCAATAGGTCTCATTGGCTTCCTAAGCAGTTCCAAATTATTGTTTCCTGTTTTTACGCCAAATGCTTGTGACCGTTTTGACTTTTAAAATTATTTGATTTTTAAATAAATGTACTTTTGAAATTTGCCACTATTTTTCTCGAAATTTGGTCCACTTTTAGCTCAGTGTCAGCAAAGAAAAAATACTCATGCTTTCTATTGAATTCAAATTTAATTTCATTGCAGCTTTTCTTGTTAAGTTTTGCTTCTCTGGGTTTGATACCACAAAACATTTTGACTTTTAGGAATTTACCCATTTTCACGACGTTCTAGCTTTTTTCACGCTGTCACAATATTGCCAGTTTAGATAACACCTCACTGGCAATCCAGCTAAAACGGAAATGAACAAAGCAAAACCTTAAAAGGTACAGATTATGGTTCCAACAAAGAATATGGAATTAAAGAGATTTTTTTGAACTTCGCTTTCTAGAGCGAGTTATTGAGGTTTAAATTTCTGTGAATATTGAGACTGGTTTGCGTTAGTTTTGTTCACATTTTCAAGAAATTTTTGCCTAAAAAATAATCAATAATGGCCAAGTTTGTCAAAATTGTTAACAATAGTGTTTGTGAACTGAATTTCAAAAACAAAAAAATATTGTTGGCTCTTTTGATTTAACTATTTTAGCTAAAATTTATGCTAAAAGTTTTAAAATTCAGCCTTTTACAAAAATATTTCCACGAAATCAGCTTCTTTGGTCCCTTTTGATTAAATTTGATGGAAGTGCACACACAAAAACCATTAACTAAATCTTTGTAAACTTGAAAGAGGGCTAATTGTGAATGCTCTGGAAATTAGGATTTGCCAGTTTTTGCTAAAGTTTCTCTGTGATTAACAAAAATGCAGCATGTATTTTTGAGTTGTTTTACATACAAAATATATAAATCAATAACATTCGAAACAATTAAGTGTTCTTAGGGGACGAACAGAAATAACATGGCTAGTTTTTGTCCGATCTTAGACTGTTACAATCGAAAAAAAATGGATTGAACTCCACCCGACTTTTTTGAAAAAAAATTTTTATGTTATAGTAAGTAAAGAACAGAATACCTGAAATCAAATGGTACTGGTGATAGGTCTAATTGGCTTCTAAGCATTTCCAAATTATTGTTTCCTGTTTTTTCGCCAAATGCTTGTGGCCGTTTTGACTTTTAAAACTATTTGATTTCCGAAAAAATGTATTTTTGAAATTTGCAACTATTTTTCTCAAAATTTGGTCCACTTTTAGCTCAGTGTCAGCAAAGAAAAAATACTCATGCTTCTATTGAATTCAAGTTTAATTTTTTTGCAGCTTTTCTTGTTAAGTTTTGCTTCTCTGGGTTTGGTACCACCAGATTTCACAAAAACGTTTTGACTTTTAGGAGTTTACCCATTTTCACGACATTCTAGCGTTTATCACACTGTCACAATATTGCCAGTTTAGATAACACCTCACTGGCAATCCAACTAAAACGGAAATGAACAAAGCAAAATCTTAAAAGGTACAGATTATGGTTCCAACAAAGAATATGGAATTAAAGAGATTTTTTTGAACTTCGCTTTCTAGAGCGAGTTATTGAGGTTTAAATTTTTGTGAATACTGAGACTGGTTTGAGTTACTTTTGTTCACATTTTCAAGAAATTTTTGCCTAAAAATTAATCAATTTTGACTAAATTTGTCAAAATTGTAAACTATATTGTTTTTGAACTGAATTTCAAAAACAAAAAGATATTGTTGGCTCTTTTGATTTAACTTTTTTAGCTGAAATTTATGCTAAATATTTTAAAATTCAGCCTTTTACAGCAATATTTCCACAAAATCAGCTTCTTTGGTCCCTTTTGATTAAATTTGCTGGAAGTGCACACACAAAAACCATTAACAAAATCTTTGTAAACTTGAAAGAGGGCTAATCGTGCATCCATTTTCATTGAGAGTGCTCTGGAAATTAGGTTTTGCCAGTTTTCGCTAAAGTTTCTCTGTGATTAACAAAAATGCAGCATAAGCGACGAACCGATATAACAAGGCTAGTTTTTGTCCGATCTTAGACTGTTACAATCGAAAAAAAATGGATTGAAATCAATCGGCCTTTTTTGAAAAAATTTATTATGTTATAATAATTAAAGAACAGAATACCTGAAATCAAATCTTACTTGTGATCGGTCTAATTGGCTTCCTAATCAGTTCTGAATTATTGTTTCCAGTTTTTACGCCAAATGCTTGTGGCCGTTTTGACTTTTGAAATTATTCGCTTTTTAAATAAAGGTATTTGTGAAAAATTCGCCACTATTTTTCTCAAAACTTGGTTCAATTTCAGCTCAGTGTCAGCAAAAAAAAATACTCATGCTTACTATCGAATTCAAATTTAATCTTTATTGCGATAATTTTTGTTAAGTTTTGCTTCTCTGGATTTGATACTACCAGATTTCACAAAAATTTTTTGACTTTCAGGAATTTGCCCATTTTCACGACGTTCTAGCGTTTTTCACGCTGCCACAATATTGCCAGCTAGGTAACACCTCACTGGCAGTCCAACTAAAACGGAAATGAACAAAGCAAAATCTTAAAAGGTACAGATTATGGTTTCAATGGCTTTGACACCACGTTCTCGAAGAACTTAATTGTTATTTTTACTTCTGTCTATAACATTCGTTCTCACTTTGTCTTTTGAGCCTATAAAGTTTCCTGGAGAATGACAGGTTTCCCTGGCTTTTTATGGAAAAATCATCGCATTTTGTATTTTTTTCTGTGTTTCTGTTACCTGGTCTCGTTAATTACAGATCACATATAACATTATTGGCATCATGAAGATTTAAGATGTTTAGAAAATTTAAGGCGCAAGTTTTTGCTGAGTTCGTTATAGCTTACTGCTTTCGACACGGATTTTTCGCAAAATAAAAGTAATTTATTTTTGATTTCTGTCCATATTTGACGTTCTTTTTGTAAATGTAAGACATATTCTGAATAATTACAGGTCTCATGGGCTTTTTTAGACAAATAAATGAACTTAATTAATTGTTTCATTTTGTAGCTAATGGCTTTCATGACTTTCAAAATGAATGTTTTAGATTTACTCGAAAATTTTCTTAATATCACACTTTTTCCCCTTTTTTGGTCTTTTTTAACTAGTATCATTAATGAGTGGTAACATACCACATTCCACATTATTGGAAATTGTAGAAGACGCAACCGATCTTTTTTTGAGGGGCAGAATATGACTTTACGGCTTCCACAGCGTTTTCTCACAAATTTCATTTGAAAGTTTGTTTGCTGTCTTTATTTGTTGTTCTTTCTGTAACCGCTGATAATGGCAGATCTTATCAATCTAATCCGGAATTCTTTACTCCACGGAATTATTTGCGTTAGAGGCGATATTTTTGTTCATGCACCCATTTTTTGAAAATTACTTGAGTTTTTGTGGGTTTTCTATTTGTTCTACCTCACTTGGTACACAATTATGTCAAAAATGAGGATGAGCGGGGTCAGAACTTTATGTGCAAACGCATATTACAGATCTTCTCTCTTGTCCTTTTAAAGAAAATATGAGTTCAAATAGTTCATAGAAAAAAAACTCCGTTGCCAGTTGCCAGTTGCCAGTTTCAATTAATTTTTTCACTTTGGTTAAGCTGCAACAATTTGCCTCTTTTAATTCACATAACCTAATCCATTGCAGGTGGCGATTGCGATGTAAATCAAAGCTTTAAACTTACCAATTAAAGTGTTTTGCCCTGTTGAGACTGGTTGAGTTGATATCAGCTAGTTTATTTGGTAATGAACAATGAAAACATTTATGGCATCGTCGTTGTAGCTGTATTTCAAACGTAATAATAAAGTACTATACTAAATTATCAGTCTTTTTAAAAGTTTTTGCTTTCTGAAATATGTTTTTAAAAGTTTTTGCTTTCTGAAATATGTGTTGCTAGATCAGCGAAACTTTGATTTGTAAGATTCTTGCATGTGTAATCGCCAGACCGAACAGACCGAAACATGGGTATTCACCAGAACGTACAGACCAAAAAATGGTATTGGCCAGACCTAACAGACCAAATATGGGCATTGGCCAGACCGAACAGACCGAAAAAGGGGTATTGGCCAGACCGAAAAGACCGAAATATGGGTATTGCCCAGACCGACCAGACCGAAATATGAGTATTGCCCAGACCGAACAGACCGTATTATGGGTATTGACCAGACCGAACAGACCAAATTTGCCATTCGCCAGGCGGAAGGCGCGACCCAAATTTTTCGAAGACCAATGGGTTGGGTCGCACCGGACCCACCTGTCCGCGACCCAAGTCGGTCTGTCCAATGCCTGTCTTGGGTCGTGGACTTCATCCTAGTCAGCGCCCCAGTCCATAAGATTGTTGCAAACAAACACATAATTCATCGGAGATCTTCAGAGTGTTCACTCTTTTGTTTTTTTGGTTATTTGTGGTTAAATACAAAAAGATTGGTATTGGTGTCTATGAAATTCAAACAGTTATGATAGTGTCCACTTCACTGCAAAATTTCTCGAACAAATTTTGAAAGATTGTTTTGGTTTATTGAAACTCTTTGTTTAGCTTTTGGATAAACCCGGGTCGAGGTGTGACCGCTAAAAATTGCTAAAAAAATCAAAATAAATTTGAATAAAAAGTGCTAGATGTGGCGAGAATGCGATGATCAATGCGATGAAGGCGGTGAAAAAAACTTTAAGCAGTGAATTTTTTTTCACCGCAATCTGCTGGTAGGGCTGAACAATTTGTTTTCATGGCATTCTGTTGGTAGCAGCGAAAAGTTTTCTTTCAGCGCTTAAGCGGTAAATGAAAATTTTTCAACGCTATTAGGATGCGGTGAAAAAAATTTCAACGATAAAATCGCAACTCTTTCAAATATTTAACGCCAAATTCAATGCCTATCTCAAGTTCACAGGAAAAATCTTTCCAGTAAAAGATATGGGCACCTTGCGTTGAAAATTTTTTTCACCGCTTTTAACCGCTAATCATACACTATTTTGACCAAACCTCGACCCTGGTACGTGATAAAACTGTGATAGCACAGCAATCCTCTATGGATAAGTACGCAGACTTGTTGTAAAAGCTTTTTTATTCTAATTGTCAGCGGGGACAAAAATGCTAGGGGAACAAAAATTGTTGATACTAAGCTGAACATTTTCCTTTGTGTACACTGGCTTGCATTTTGGGGAATTTTTCTAATGTCTTTATTAGAAAACAGTCAGTTCTGGTATTTCATTTGTGACCGAGGATCTCTTTTGATCTCTTTCAGGTCATCTTGATCTTCTTGCTCAATGAACCTTAGGGCTTCATGTTCGTTAGACACAAATTTTGTAAAGCGAAAGTCACCTTTATGAAGGCTATTTTTAGTTTTGTTAATTGTTTCACTTGTTTCTTCTATAGACAGCAAAGAATGGATATAGTCGTCCATAAAAAAATGGTTTTTTTTGCATTAACTGATTTTGGAAATTCAATTGCATTATCTTCTGCGGAACGATTCAGTACGAAAATTGCACAAAATGGGGAGCAGGTTGCTCCAAAAATTAATCTGATGAACTGTTTTGCTTAACCATCTCTTCAGCTGGCTGAGAAGTGCAAAATAAATATTTTCAATTCTCAATGGTTTTTTCCAAGGTAGTCCAATTTCGTACCTCTCACCATTGTAGCTGATTGTCTTGTTCAATATTTCACAGGCTTCCTTATCATCAGGATTCGTAGATTAACTCTAGGATTGAGTTTCTGCGGCTTCGATTTTCCAGAATTGCTGAAGCAACTCAACAAGGGGTTGATTGTCTGAGCTTTGTCGTGATACGTGGTACACCTACTGTTTCTGCAGGTCAGATTGTTGTTTGGGTTGCTTTTGTACTCTTCCATACTCTCCAACTGGGGGTCCTATCCATGCTTCGTCTTTACGCCGAATGGCTGGTTTTTAGTTGCCGGGATGACTTCAACTGGATGTGTGAAAGCAAAAGTGTTTATTCCCGAAAGGGCACCTAATTTTCCTTCATCTATTTCTGGGAAGTGAATCTGATGCAATTTTTTGAATGCATTGCAAAGCTGGTTTAGTTCAAATGTATTAGCTGGTGCTATATTTAAACAAGGAGTGCTATAAGTTGTTGTAATGTGAAACTTATGATCCAAATTTTCGTGCAGCTGTCACTTTTTCGGAAATTTTTGAAATTGGCATATCATGCTCTGTGTTAGTATAGTGGCTTCTTGAAGCGGAATGGCCTCTTGATCTTCGCATGGAAGAGTAGGAAATCTGTATTTTTGACAATTATGAAAGTAAAATGGCTTCCTGGATTGATCAGAGCATACGTATTGAAAGCTTTCTTGCAGTTTACAAAAGGTACTGGGATAAGTTGAAGTTGTTCGAACCATTCTTTTGGTGTAGACTGTAGATGATTCACGCTAAAATTTAGGTTGGAATTGTTCAAATTAGCGCGCTGAATTTGATTCTAATTTTTGTTTGCAAAAGACTGTCCGCAGCGGCTTTTTGTGATTTGGATGAGACGCTTGCGTTGCTGTTACTTCCTGGTTCACATTGCGGTTTGACTGGCTGATTTTTTGGGTTGGTAATATTTGTACTTGTGGGATTGCTGGTGGCAAAAGCAGCTGGCGGGCGCTTGATAATTTTACCATGCTCATGCAGTGTTGTGTGGTGGTATCCGCTGCATGTTTGGCAGCGTTTTGTTGATGGGCAGTTTTGCTTCTTGTATTTATTGCTCAAGCAGTTCGAGCAAAGATTTTTCTTGCTTACAATGTCAGTTCACTGGCTTGGGCTCCATTTTTGGTAATCTAGGCAGGTTGCTAGTGTATGGTTTCCACGACGTTTTTCGCAAGAAGGCTTTGTTTGATTTGCGTTCTTTAGGTGGAAATGGTGGAGAGCTAGGTGATTTCACAGTACCGCTACTGCTTATTGTTGTTAACTGATTTCGGTTAGTCGGCTGTGCTGGAAAGCCTGAACTCTGGTTAATTAAAATTTCTTGCGCGACTCTCGCGTTGTTCAATTTTCCAGAGCTATTAGAGTTGTTTCTACGAAGGTTATTTTGCTGGAAATTTTCGCGGATTATCTTATCTTACACATGTGTTTGAACTTCTGGCGATTTCTGAAATTCAACAAAAGTATTTGGTGTTTCGATTGATGTAACGGTTTGCTCTGTCCATTTGAGGAGGATTCTTTGCGGGAATTTTTCTTTAGCTTTCTTCATAAGTGTTGATCTCTGTAGGTCCGCTGCTTATCCGAGGTATTGGAAAGCTTGCACTAAACGTTTCAAGAACGAAGCAAAGGCTACAAAGTTTTGCTTGTTATAGTCATTAGTTGATTTCCAATTTTCCAATTGATTTATGAAGGCGTTCCATTTTTGTAGGAACACCAAAATATGACACGAGTTCGTTTAAAGCTGTGCTGTAATAAGCATGAATGAATACGCTTGAATAACATCTTTTGCTTCGCCAAAAACTGCATTTTCCAAGTATTTGATACGATGTGTGTCAGTAATACTGGAGTTATTATGTACGAGGCAAAAAAAGTTATTTATCCATTCGTGATACTCCAATGGGTTGCCATTAAAATTTTTTGAATCGTAAGAGGTGGTAACTTGATTATTTTTTCTTGTTGGATTCTGCCAAAAAGGAACTGTGTTTGAGGTCCACGGTAAAGAATTGATTTCAAATGAAGGGTTTTTGAAACTTTCATTTGATATTGGATGTAATACCCCGGAAATTTGGCGTGAATGTGGAAATTGTTGCTCGGGTTTTTGCTCTGCTGAAGGCAGTGCTTTTTCCGGGAAACGTTGCCATTGACGGAGTAATGAGAACTTTTTCAGATAATGGTTTTCAACAGGTGGTTTGTTGAAAACCCAATGAGTTGAGCGGCTCAATGCCAACGGTTTTGACTTGTGACTGTAGCTGGAATTGAGTAAAGCTTCCAGGTAAAATTTGATCCTCTGTGTTTTTGAATTCCTGTCCATTATGCATTTGTTAAGAAGGTATGTTAGACGTTTGAAAATTGCTTGGGTTTTGGCAGGAACTTTCGAAAACTGATTAAAAGTTGTGATTGTGTTACTCAGTTCGAATGGTTGTTTTGTCAGAGAGATCAAAATCTGGGTTCCGTGGGTTTTGTTGACTATAATATTTGACAGAACTGGCAGAAGTGGGGCTTATGTGTTCCTTGGTATTCATCAAGTGGGGCTTATGTGTTCCTTGGTATTTGGAATAACTCATGCTCATTGGTTGAAAAGATTGCATCTGAAACAGTTCCTCGGCGATATCTTGAGAAAATTCAGAAATAATGTTTTTCGACTGAAAATGATTATTAGGGTTTCCCTGAAGGAAATGGTTTTGAAATTTGTTTTGCGTGCTAGCAAAATTAAGCGGCTGGATTGAATCATTGTTTTAGTTTGCTGGTGGTTTACTGTAAAATGATCAACAGCAGAGATAGTTGCATCACTGAGTGTAAAACGATCGGGAGTTTTTGCGACGGTCGTCTCAGGTTTTGCAATTTTTTTATCCGAGTATTTTGCTTCTGTTTAAAAGACCGCTGTGTTATCAATTTTAATTGGTCTGATTAAACGTGTTGAAGTCATTCCAATGGTAAGGGGATTCTCGCTGTTGCCGTTTATAAACTTCGACAACCTTGGTTCGGTTCTGTGGTATTCAGACAAAAACAGGGATGGTTTCTTCGGTCTCGGTGGGAGAGGTGGTGCTTTGTTGGCGAATGATCAACCTTCTGGATAGCTTGCTTCTGGAATCTCGTTCATAGATGGTAAGCATCTCCGTGAGGATGGACAACTGGCAGTCGTATGAGTTGTTTCACTGACATGTAACTGATCAATTGCAGATTGTAAGAGGTCCAGCTTGCTTTTCAAACTGAGCTCTGCCATTCTGAATTTGTTTAACGCTTACTGACATTTTTGACTGTTCTTCTTTGTCATCTTGCTGTTGTTGGTCTTTTTCGTACTAACAGGTAAAAAACGGCTTCGAAACCGGAGCGACGCAAATTTTAAAGCTGAAAAACAATGCTTATGGCACTGTGAGGCTAATCAACCCCAGGTTTTTTGTTGTTGAAAATTACGACGCAACTTTTCTGAAAAATAGAATCCTAGTGTTTTTTTGTTGTGCTAAATCTAGCTAATTTTATTTCTAAAAAACCGGTTGTGTGCGCTTGTTTCGTTTTTACAATAAACGCAACCAAATAATTTCTAAAACTTGGGGGAACCAAAATGTTCTCTTAAGTAGAATAAGTATATGGCTTTTGAATGGTTTTTGTTACAAACTTTCACAAAGACAAACGCCTTTTTTGGAACAAGGACTAAATAAATGCTTAGAGATTGCTACTGCTTAGATCTTGTGATGAAAAACCTTTTTTTATATAAATGCGGTGGGATTAGGCAACGTGAGCTACAGGCAAGCAGAAAAGACAAATCGATCTGTGCTGAAGTTGAATTTCTTTCCCTTTAATTTGAACTGCTTGTTTCTGGCTTTCTTTTCAAAATTTTCGAAATCTTTACTTTGAAATTTCCCTCCGCTCTTGTAATTGCTGACATTAAGTTCTGAAGTTCATCTACTATGGTAACTACTGACACCAAAAATGCTCTCCTCTTATAACTGGTGACTACTGAGACCAAAAGGGGCGAAGGGACTTCTTTCGGCAACTTCTGAGACCGCGGACAAAAAAGAAGGGACGTTTGACACATCCAACTCAAAATAATTGTTTGCTTGAGCTAATTTCAGACGGGAAATACTTCCTTTTTTGATTTTCTTGCTTTTGAGCTAGAGAAAAGAGAGTTCTTAGTTTTCCTCTTTTTTCGTTTTTCTTGAGAAGTTGTTTTCAGTGCATACTACCCTTTTTACTAGGCGCGCGGCTAGTAGTATGCACAAATTGAAAACACAAAATTTGATTGTCTGTTTTTCTTATGAATACATACTACCCCATTAACTAAGCTCACGGCTAGTAATTTGCAATTAAAATAAAAAAAACACAAATTCCTATGGAGATTTTCTTAAGAAGACTTCTTGGAACTTTTCTCTCCGTTCTTCACGGTTTTGCAAAATGGCTTAAAACAAAAATTTCTCATCTCGTTTTAAAATGAAGTGAGGAGGGTGGTTCAATAGGTTTTGTTTTAAAAAAACTTGATTGGTATTTTGAATAAACGTCAGAAAAAAAAACGTGTTTTGGTTTCTTATAAGTCAGAGAAGCAATTTTGCCACTTTTCTGTTGCTTCTTTGCAGTTTTGCAAAATGGATAAAAATTGTTTATCGGCTTGTTTTGAAAAAAATAAAGGACTGCGATCAATAGGTTTTCTTGGATCTAATAAATGTTTTAACCAAAACGTAGCGAAAACGTTTTTTAAATTTTGAGTCAAAGAAGCAATTTGGACAGTTTTAGGTTGCTTCTTTATAAAATTGCAAAATCGATAAAAATAACTTTGAATCGCGTTTTATAGAAAACAGAGGGGTCTCAATGACTAGATTATCTTGGGTCTACTAATTATTTATATCCAAACGTCAAGAAAACGTTTTTTGAATTTTTTAAGTCAAAGATGCATTTTTGCTAAATTCAAGCTGCTTTTTTACTAAATTGTTAAATCCGTAAACTACTTTTGCAGCTTGTTTTTTGTACAAACTGAGGAAGCTCAATGAATAGGTTTTCTTGGATCTACTAATTGTTATTATCAAAACGTCAAGAACATTTTTTTGAATTTTCAAAGTCAAAGATGCAATTTTGCCAAATTCTGGTTGCCTCTTCGCTAAAAAGCAAAATCCATAAACTAAATTTAAAACTTGTATTATAGCTAACTGAGGGGGCCCAATCAATAGGTTTTCTTGGATCTACTAATTGTTTACATCATAACGTCAAAAAAACGTTTTTTTTTTTTGAATTCTTAAAGTCAAAATGCAATTTTTGCCAAATTTAAGATGCCTCTTTTGTAAAATGCAAAATCCATAAACTGACTTTAGAACTTATAGCAAACTGGGGGTCCAAACAAATGGTTTTCTTGGATCTTCTATTTGTTTATATCTTAACGTCAAGAAAACGTTTTTTGAATTTTTAAAGTCAAAGATGCATTTTTGCCAAATTGTAGTTGCCTCTTTGCTAAATTGCAAAATCCATAAACTGACTTTAAAACTTGTAATATAGCAAACTAAGGGGGCCCAATCAATAGGTTTTCTTGGATCTACTATTTGTTTATATCATAACGTCAAGAAAACGTTTTTTGAATTATTAAAGTCAAAGTTGCAATTCATGTCAAGATTAAGTTGTCTCTTTTGTAAAATACAAAGTCGATAAACTGACTGTGAAGCTTGTTTCCTAACAAACTCAAGGGGCCAATCAATGAGTTGTTTTTGAATTTATTTGAAAGTTTTCATTAAAAGGTTGGAATAACGTTTTTTGATTTTTGACGCTCCAAAAACGCTTTTGCGACTTTTTCGTTTTTTGAGCAAAAATTTTACATAAGGAATTCAACTTTAAAAAACTCAATTTAAGGTCCAACTGAAGTGTTCTATTCAACAATCATTTTTACTTTTATGTAGATTATTTGCGACAAAATCAGAAAAATGTTTTTTAAATTTCTCTGATGCAAAAAACGCTATATCGTTTTTTCGTACAATCTGTGTGTTTTTGTTGCTAAATGCTGACATGTAATTTCTCACGGCTATTTCCTTCATAAACCATCCACAAAAGCTCGTTGGGGGACAATTTTTTTTGTTTTGAGATTTTTTGTCGCAAAAAAAATCAAGTTTTTTTTGGATACGTCTAACCGGGGAAGTGACTTCTGAGGTGACGTCTGGAACCTCGGTTGACCATCTCTTGGTGACGTCGGGAACCAAAAAACTCAGGCCTTCTTCCTCGGGTGATATCTGTAACCCTTGAAAAATTTCTTCCTCTGGTGACGTCTGCAACCAGCTAAAAAATATCGTCTTGGGGGCGTTTCTTGCTGTTTTGAAGACGAATCTAATCTCTTCTTCGTGAACTTTTTGTGATTTTTTGCTGCCCTTCTTGCTGGCTGGATAGGTTTCTCAGACTCTTGGTTGGTGTCTTCAGAGCTGCTAATGCGAGCTTGTTCTGCTTGTAGGTTCAGCACTGTTACTTGACTTGGGGGGGTGATGTCACCCGCTTTTAAAAAAAAATCCGTTTCAGAAGGTAGACGATGTTTTCTTAATCACGGAGGTAGCTCTCCAATTTATGTAATGAAACATCTATTCTAGACTTTTGGTTGCTCTTATTTGGTTGCGACTTCATG
The DNA here is from genome assembly GCF_964194025.1 of Convolutriloba macropyga. Taxonomy (NCBI): domain Eukaryota; kingdom Metazoa; phylum Xenacoelomorpha; order Acoela; family Convolutidae; genus Convolutriloba; species Convolutriloba macropyga. The sequence continues at coordinate 45,410 of NW_027449327.1, forward strand.
TCAGATGTTTTCGGGAAAGAGTAACTCGCAGGTTTTTGGCGGTAAAGAAATAATCGGCAAAGTTTATGCTTTTCTTGAGTTCACAAGGTCATTGAGAACAGACAGCATCCACTTGTAACTCGAGACTCTAGTTATAAAATTTTGCATGCTAACCGCAGAGTATCTTCTGAAACACGCCGCATCGTGCTCTTCAGGAACTGTCTATTGGTCGCTAGAGACTCCTCTCCAAAATTCTTGAACGGTTCCCAAGCATAACCTCCAGGGAGCGCAGTTTCTTGCACAAAAAGTTATCCTGCCCCAATATCAACATCAGTTCCAACCTAGAAGACCACTTGCCTCAGACCCAAACCCAATTCCTGTTCAGACGCCTATTCTTCAAATTGCCAGCAGGAATTGTCTACAATCAGCCCTCTTAAAAAGCCCTCTTCTTTCTTCTGATATAACAATGATAGCCATGTAGTCGAAAAACCCCTCCCCACACCCCCCACATTGCACTTGCTATACAGACAGATTGCTTTTTGGTTAGATGTTCTGGGAAGTTGAAGTGGTTAATAACTCTCCGGTGTAGTTGTCAAGAGCAAAAGAGGTCTTTTACTTCTGAGAAATAATTTCTTTCGGTATTAAATTTCAAGAAGAATAGATGGCAAAACTCAGAATACAGTTTGTCTACACTTTTATAATCAAGATTTGATAAAATTTGAGGTAGCTTTTCATTTTTTGAAAGAAAGAAAGTCAATTTTGGTACGTAGTTTTAGCGGGGAACCGAAACAAAGAGAAACGGTTGGAAAACTTTTTAATCAAACACTCGCCACTCGCTTTTTTTAATTACAACACAACATTCTGGAATGAGAAAATTTGAATTCTTTTCAGTGAAATTAAGGACAAGGCATGTGCTGAAACTTATTAGTTTAAGTATGTGATCCAAATATGTTCAAAAGTGTTCATTTTAATCATACAATCATCAACAGTCACCCGTACCGAACCCCCAGAGCCCATCAGGCCTGATTAAGAGATTTTCCAGAGGCCAAGTCTTGGCAGAGAGATGCCAAGACTTGGGTAGCGGAGCCAAGACTTGGGTAGCGGAGCCAAGACTTGAGACATCTCTGGGCAGAGAGAGGCCAAGACTTGGGTTTTTCTGGGCAGCGCAGAACCCAAGTCTTGGGTTTCTCTGTCAATAGAAACCTCAGAGATCGACTCTGGAGTGTTCTCTTAGCAGCCTTGTATTTGACATGTTCAGACTCTGAATCAGGCCTGGGACCTTGCCTGATTTTTTTCTGAATCAGGCCTGATGGTCTCTGGAGGCTCAGTACGGGCAGCAAATAATTAAGATAGAAAAATATGGCACAACTCAAGCAAATTTTTGCTTTTTTAAATATAGCAAAAACTCTATTTTTTGTACTGGAAAAAAGTGGGATCTCTAAATAACGGAGCTAACAATAATTGGAACAACTTTCCATATTATTTCATAATTTTTCTCTTCCCAAATTTGTCCCACTTTTCCACCGAAGACTACTCAGTCATTCTTTTTTCTTAATGGATTCACGCTTGAATATCAATATAATCATTTACAATAACTTACAGCAAAACTGTACACTGCAGCTTACAGCATATCAGAGTTCTCTTGTTCAACATCTGGTTGACGAATTAAAATGTATTTTGAATATTATTTAGCTTTCGCAAGTATGGCATATGTTTAATCTGAAAATTATTGAAAGTTGTAACCAAAACCGAGACATCATCTGCAAAGAACGCCGACAATGGGGGACGAGTTACTTTTATCGAAATAAATTTAGCTGCGTCCATTTTGCATGAAAAGGCATGATGCTAGGATAAAATGTAATTTTTCTAAAATATCTTTTCAAAAATTGTTGTGCAACAAACAATTTGCATTAAATGTAAGATCTTGAAAAAAGTTGGTTTACAGTCGCCGTAAAAGAATCGAGTTGTCATTGTTCTTGTTGTTGTTGTTGTTGTTCTTGTTTTTGATGTTTCCCCGTCTACTGTGATGATGATGTTGAGAACTGCTCTTTGGCTACAATTGAAGAGTGACCTATGATGATCATTCGTCATCTTTGCCCTGAAACACATCAATTTAAGTTGTCATTGTAGACGAATTGTTTGACAAGCATGAATGTATAGTATTTTTAGACAACTTGCTTGGACTCAATGTCAGTCTTAAGCAGTGCCGATTCACTGAAAATGCTAGTCTTGGGTCAGTACTGACAACACATACATGGAGACATGGACCTCAAGGGTGACAAAAAGATTACTTAAAACAGACAATAAAACTGTTGGTTTTAAGTAAATGTGCACTCTTACATTTATTTATGTAATATTACGCATTTTTCCGTGTAAAAGAGAGCAGATGGTGAGTCAGTGCAACGTAAACAGACAAAATAATTTTGTGTAAACAAAAAGGAACGAGAACAAAGTGCTGATTTTTTGTGAACCGACAAAAAATGTACAGCTACACCATTTCCCATGAAACTGAACCTTTATTTCGTGTAACCTTTTATATATTAAAAATTTCGTTTAAAACATGAGCACCTTTTAGAGTGTCATTGCAATTTTACATTACACTTGATTTAGTTTTCAGGATAGGTACGTCAGTTTGATTTTTAAAAAACTAATTTTTATGTAAATCTGTTGTTAGAGTATACACTCTTGTAAATTAAGTTGTGATCATAAGATGAAGCTTGAAATGATAGCTCAATATAAGAGATCATAGCAAGACTCTCGCAATGTGGACCAGTTGGCTCAGTGGAGAGCACAGGATTGCAATCAATTAAGAGATTGTGGGGTCGCAACCCACAAAGGTCGCAAACTTTACTGTCACTATAATGGTGTTGACATAAAATCAACATAACGTGCTGGTAGTTGCTCTATAATCTGTTATGCGTAATGTTTTCATTCAACGTTTTCCCTTTAACTATGCCTTTAAAAACTTTTGGCTTATACCTAAGAAGTCTTAATAATGATTTTGACAATTCTTCAAAAGTCTAAAGACTTGAATTAAGACGTAATCGGCACTATTCTGTTAACCCAAGGCGTCTCATTTAAAAAAAGAAGCACTGATTAGGATTTGAAACCCGTACTACCAGCTCTCTGCTTTGGAAAAAAGTTTTCAAATGTAAACAAAACCATGCTGATTATTTAAATTTTGGATCAAATTTTGTTTGGTTGAGAAAAAAGCTAGGTTTACCCGTGCCTTTGTGCCATAGAAAATCAGTACTGAATTATTGAAATTACATTCTGGATTTCTTTCTGACCAATTTTTTGTTCATTTCATGATGTGCTATTGACAGAATTATATTCAGAATGATTCATGGGAGTATCATTTTGTCCCTAATGCCCTCTATCTGATCAGAGGAGAGTGGGGATCTGGCTTCCTGGCTGCCAATGGAGTGTCGGAATGCCAATGGTGTTTGCGGGAAACATAGTAGGCTTCAACGTAGGGTGTTTTCCTTGATTTTGCTTATTTTGCGGAAATCATTTTATCTTGTGAGGTAGGAAAATTTGCTTTTCGAAAATTTCAATTTCATTGTTATGTCTAGAAGCTTTCTCTGACTTTTACTGTTCATGATCTCTAATCTGCCCAGAGAAACTTCAGACAGGATTTGAATCAGGAGATAAGGTATTTTGTCAGTCATTGTTCTGTTTCGCCCGGGCCGAGGTGTCAACGCTAAAAAACGCAAAAATATGTAAGATTGGCGTTGAATGCGTTGAATTTATGTAAGATCTACGCTTGAGCGTGGATCTTACATAAATTCAACGCATTCAACGCCTATCTTACATAATTTTGCGTTGAATTTTGGCGTAGATCTTACATATTTAGCGTTGAATTTTAGCGTAGATCTTACATATTTAGCGTTGAATTTAGCGTAGATCTTACATAAATTCAACGCATTCAACGCCAATCTTACATAATTTTGCGTTGAATTTTGGCGTAGATCCTACATATTTAGCGTTGAATTTTAGCGTAGATCTTACATATTTAGCGTTGAATTTAGCGTAGATCTTACATAAATTCAGCGCATTCAACGCCAATCTTACATAATTTTGCGTTGAATTTTGGCGTAGATCTTACATATTTAGCGTTGAATTTTAGCGTAGATCTTACATATTTAGCGTTGAATTTAGCGTAGATCTTACATAAATTCAGCACATTCAACGCCAATCTTACATAATTTTGCGTTGAATTTTGGCGTAGATCTTACATATTTAGTGTTGAATTTTAGCGTAGATCTTACATATTTAGCGTTGAATTTTAGCGTAGATCTTACATATTTAGCGTTGAATTTAGCGTAGATGTTACATGAATTCAACGCATTCAACGCCAATCTTACATAATTTTGCGTTGAATTTTGGCGTAGATCTTACATATTTAGCGTTGAATTTTAGCGTAGATCTTACATTTTTAGCGTTGTATTTAGCGTAGATCTCCCATAAATTCAACGCTTTCAACACCAATCTTACATATTTTGCGTAGAATTTTGGCTTAGATCTTACAAATTTAAGGTTGAATTTTTTTTCAGAATTCCATTAAAGACCACTTTATGATTTCAAAAGTTTTTCAATTTTTTTTTCTCAAAAAGTCCATTTTTTCACTGTTTCGACCCCGATACTTCACAGTTGAGAAAAGCGAAGTCAGCAAAAAAACCACTTTTTAGTGCTCTTTTATTGTTCAAAATCCATTTGAGACCATTTTACGGCTTCAGAACTTTTCCAGGTTTTTTTTTCGAAAAATCATTTTCACTGTTTCGACCCCTATGCTGCAAACGTGAGAAACGTGATATCAGAGAAAAATCATTTTTTAGTACTCTTTTATAGTGCAAAATCCAATTGAGAATTCCAAAAAGTTAATTTTTCAAAAAGTTAATTTTTTAACTGTTTCGACCCTATACTGCACAGGTGAGAAAAATCCCTTTTTAGTGCTCTTTTATAGTGCAAAACCCGTTTCAGACCATTTTACGATTTCAAAACTTTTTCAAGTTTTTTTTCGAAAAATTAATTTTTTCACTTTTTCGAACCCGATACTCCAAAGGTGAGTAACAAGAAGTCAGAAAAACTCTTTTTTAGTGCTCTTTTATAGTGCAAAATCCAATTCAGACCGTTTGAAGATTTCAAATTTTTCAAGTTTTTTTTCGAAAAATTAATTTTTTACTGTTTCGACCCCTATACTGCACAATTGAGAAAAATGAAGTCAGCAAAAAATAACCATTTGCTCTCCTACGGTGCAAAAACCATTTCAGACCATTTTGGGAATTCAAATTTTTTTCAAAACTTAAAAAAAAATAAATTTTTCCCAGTACTTCTCACATGATAAATGCGTTGAATACGTTGAAAATATGTAAGATCTCGGCTAAATTCAACGAAAAATATGTAAGATCTAGGCTAAAATCAACGAAATATATGCAAGTTCTACGCTAAATTCAATGCAAAATATGTAAGGTCTACGCTAAAATCAACGCAAAATATGTAAGATCTACGCTAAATTCAACGCAAAATATGTAAGATCTACGCTTTATAAGGAGTGCGGCTCTTAAGGAAACCAAGGTACGGTGGCGCAAAGGTAGAAGAGGCGACAAGTAAACAGGAGGTCAGTGGTTCGAGTCTCATACCCAGAGTTCTACGCGTTGATTTTTTGTAAGATCAACGCTAAATTCAACGCAAAGATATGTAAGATCTACGCTAAATTCAACGCTAATTATGTAAGATCTACGCTAAATTCAACGCTAAATATGTAAGATCAGCGGCAACTAGCGTTGACAAGTTGGAAAATTCACCGCCATTTCTTACATAATTTTGCGCTGAATGCGTTGAATTTTTGTCTTTAAATTCAACGCATTCAACGCAAAATTTTGTAAGAAAATTGCGGTGAATTTTCCGACTTGTCAACGCTAGTTGCCGCTGATCTTATATAGTTTTGGCCAAATTCCTCGGCCCGGGCGACAATAGGCATCAACTATATTGTCTGCCCTGTGCCAGACCAAAATTTTTATTTTGTCGGGTGTTACAATGTTTCAGCGATTAAATTCACTGAGAACAATGTACGTTTAAGTCAGAACTAATACTATATCACTCGGAATCTCAGTGTTCCTTTTAACTGCAGTTAAGATTATTGATTTTATGTTGTATGTATGGTATCGTATATCATCAATCTACAATTTATATTTTTATCCTTATACCTAAATTAAGTTATCACTGATAAAAAAGAAATATTTTTGGGTTTGCGAGCTCCTCAGGGGATTCAGTAGTTGATAAGCTGCAGTTCAACGTACCCTCCCGTGTTGAGAAATTCTTCGGATTTAAACATAAGAAATCGTCGGTTTTCGTCGCTTTTACTTCGCCAAAACCGATCAAAGCCTTACGTTTTTTTTCGTCGTTTTGATCGGTTTTCGTCAGTATATTAACGTAAGAATCGTCGGTTTTTGCCATTCTAAAAATCTCACAAACCGGACAGTCCCTGCCAGGATTCGAACCTTGGACCCCTATATTACTAGCCACCTTCTCCTCCACTGCACCACTTGTCCCTTAGTTTTACTCTATTTCTTTTGTATTTAAAACAAATTGAGACTGACAATACCGACAAAAACTACGCTAATCGACGCTTCTTACATCAAATACCGACGAAAACGTGGATAATCGACATTTCCTACATAAAAAACCGACGAAATCGACAAAAGTCGACCAAAAACGACAGTTCTTGCTTCGATTTTGTCGCAATTTCTCAACCCGGGCTATCACAATTCAATATACCTCATCAGCATCAGCGTTGGTGGTAGGGTCGTCGTCCCCTGGTTGTTCGGTGCTAGGATCCTCGTCCTCTGCCTGGGTGGCACCACCCTGGCCCTCTCCCTCAGCCGTGGAGGTTTCATCCGCCCCAGTCTCCCCTCCTTCGCCTCCAGATGCAGACATTCCAGCTGCACTAGAGGGTGCTTCGGGGATCGCCGCCGGGACATTGGCTTCCGATTCCTAAAAACGTTCACAGAAAATTATTATCGAAATTATCACGTTCAAATAGGAAAAAAACAAGAATTGGCATCAATTCAGTGTCATCACTTTGCAGAGCTGGAGATTTACGTACTGATATTTTGTCACACCATGGCCACTTTGTTCGAAAATGCTGCAGTTAGTGAAGGCTGCAATCTATTGCTTTCATAAAAGGTTATGGGTATACGATTGAGTGGCATGCCAGCGATATAATAGCAAGGTCATGAATTTTTCTGATAATTACTGCATGTAATGCAGTAATGCAGTTCGCTGCATGTAATGCAGCGAACAGAAAAATTTTTCGTTCGCTGCATTACATGGCCAGTTTTCAAAAAACTCAAGTATGTATGCTCGATTTTTTCACGTTCGGTCACGGCCCGTGTTCTGAGTTTAGAGTTGTAAGTGTGTGTATAACCTAGTTACACTAAGGGAATTTTGTTCAAATTTCATTCGAAATTGAATAAATGTATACTCACTTTTCACAATGCGTGTTACTTGGGGCTTGCGTGAGAACTTGGGACAACATTTCGCAACTAATTTACAGGTCATAAGTCACTAGTTTCCACACTAACTATAAGTTACTCATTTCCACGTCACCCTTTCCCACGGTTACAGTTTCATGTTACCGAAAAGAAAGAAAGCCTAATTATAAACCAGTTTCAGAAGCGTCCCTCTCAAATCTAATGGTGAATTAACAAGACAGTAATTTTTGTGCAATTATCTATAGCACCGTTCACAAGAACAATTAACTCTTTGAATTTGGTCTCAGTTAATTATTAATAAAATATAAAGTTTTAGGCTAATTTTTGCTGAAAATGGTGGAATTGGGTTAAGTGTATTTTAGTTACAAATTGTTCGCTTTTTTACAAGATATAAGTAAACATATTTCCACGTTTTGCGTAGCTATATTCCGTCGTTAAAAATGGTATATGGAACGTGGAAAGTGGGACCAAATTTGATCAATCCTTTCCACTAAATGCATATTTTGTTGAAATTTGTGTCTTACGACATTTACCACGTAAGGTGCTTTTATATTTTGTGGCTGCAGTCACAATCTGCTCCCCCAATGTGTCTTTGAAAAAGTTTGAATCCAATAGTTTGTAAAATCAAATTTATTCTGAATCTGTCGTGTAGTTATAAAGATGATGACGACAGCGTTTACGGGCACTTTAAAATTAGTGGTGCCAATTTAATAATTCAACACGCAAAATAACAAGCAGGCTCGGTACTGTGCGTTTGCACATTAAGTTCCGACCCCGCTCATCTAGATTTTTCACTTAATTGTCTACCAAATGAGGAAGAGATAAAAAAACTAACATATCAACATATCGTTCAACAAACTACTAAAAAAATAAAACAATCTACTCTAGAGGGTTTATGAGACCTGTGGCTACCATATTAAAAGTACCAGAAAAGACGGCAATAAAAATCAAATCGTTACAAATATTAATTACGACCAAAATTCCTTGTCCATTTTTTGAAAACCACTAATAACCAAATCAAAATGGCATCAGAAAAAATTTATACTCGGAAGATTAACCGGCGCTTTTTGCAACAAAATGTGGGACTTTTCCTCAATGCGATTTGGTAACAAGTTGACTAGAAATAAGCAAAAGTGGCCAAGTTTATTAAAATATTGCTTTTTTTAAAAAAAAAAAGAATTAAATTCGAACTGATTAGAAACTTTACGCATCAAATGAAGTCATTGAGAGAGTCTTTTATACCTCAATAGAGAGCGACTGAGGCCTTTCATTAACCAGGATATGTCATACGACTACAAAAAAACAACAAGTACAGGCAAAAACGAAAATTTTGCATGAAAAATTATGCACGAAAACGATGTCCCCCCAATCAATTAAATATTAAACTGATCACAAAAAACAATAAAAATCTTCGTTTGCCTTTTTTAAAGGCAACAAAATTAGTACGTCAAATGACGCCCATTATTGTGATACTGTGAAAAGAGAAAAAAACCTGCAAAAAAGGGGGCAATTATGCAAAAATCACGAAAATTGGTTTTATGAAAACTGGTTTTTTCCAAGAAGAAACACCATTTGAGGAAAATAAAAACGTTATGAAGAGCAAATTGTATTTCAATGGATAAATGATGTGAATTGTATATAGAGGTGCTTAGCTACAATTTAACAGAAATAAAATTGGCAGATCTCAAAAATCTATCTTTTTTTTATTAAAAACAAATATTTTCAAAATTCATAGCCAACAAAAGCTTTCGAGTGAAAAAATAGAGAGTTTGTGTTGCAACTACTTGGAAAAATAATTGCTACTGCTATTAATGAGACTAAATCATAAGACTATAAAATAACATAGCTGAACTAATAATTTTCACAAACAACTTTACGAAACCACAGTTTTGCAGCCATTAAATTTATAAGACATCACCGCGAGAATATAACATCTGCATTTGCGTCTCCTTTAGCCACCAAAGCGTCTTTTTGTAAAACGACTATCACAATATGACAACAAAAAGAACCATAAAAACTGAAAAGTATCTAATTTTCACAAAATACTTCTGAAACAAATTGTTTAAGCCATGAAGGCATCATTGAAAACGCTTAAACAAAAGCAAAAATTATTGTTTGATTCAACCAAACAAAAAAATTCTAAATAATGAGCCTTATTTACGAAAATGATACAACATTGTATAACACGAAAAAAAAACGCGAACCAGAACAAAAAGGGTTAAGCTGAAGAAAAGTATTACACATTTTAGAAATTTAATTCGAAAGTCAAAACAACCATTAACTATTTACCGTTATCATCTATTAAGTTCATATTTATTTATTTATAGTTGGCCACTGAGACCTTTATATACACAATATATTGCATATGACAACAAAAATTAACAACAAATAAGGGCAAAAATAAAAAAAAATTCTACCAAATTTTGCGAGAGAACGGTGTCGCAGCCCCTCAAACCATATGTTATGAAAACAAAAAGATGTTCAGTTTCAGATTTTGTCAAGTTTTTTTCAGTTAGATTGTTAAATGTTGTTACAATTTACAAAAGAAACAAAAATAACAGAAAAAATGGGAAATTATGCACAAAAATCAGAAAAATTTGTATGAAAACTCGTAGTACCAAAAGCAAGAAAACCTTCTGTTAAAAAAATCAGCCACAACATTAGTTTTTGTTCTATACAGAGGAGAGATCGACTTGTACTTACTGAGAATAACCAAAATGTTGACTAAAATGTTAAAAAAAATTGACAAGTTCAAAAAATCACAGAAATTTCCCTAAAACAAATACATTCAACAACATACGAGACGTTAGGTAACAACCGAAACAATTGAAAAGGTCCGTTTGCACCTCTTGAGGAAAAATTTTTGGATCTTTGATTGGTTAATTTTTAAATTCAGACTGCCAGAAGAATAACAATTGAAGGCAAAAGACAAGAATTCAGTTAAATTTTAATAAAACTCTTCCTCACAGCCATAAAAAACCTTTGGTTCTCTGAAAACAAACTATATCTACGTTTGGCCTTAAATTTACGTAAATTAGTGCGATCATTAACGGAGCCGTGAATAAAAAATATTGTCAGTAATTAACATTGAAAAAACAAAAGCAAAATATTTTGAAAAAGGCAGCATCAAAATATAAACCAAAAAGTCTCTGATTCTAAGAATCCATGATATTGTCGAACCTCTGCCTGATTTTGTCACGCACCGAAAAAACTGACCAAGTCTTCCAAGTGATGCGAATTAGACCAATTGTCGCGTGGAATTCTTCGAATATTAAAAAAAAGAACGATGCACTTTGTATAATTATCGAGACAAATCTGCAAAAAACGGCAAAGTTTTAATTCCAGAAGACTTTCAGGCGGCGCCAAATTGCAACTATTGCTGTGTTTGAGACTAGGGAGTCTGGTTTAAGGTTTCTGGCTCACTAAGTCTGGCAAACTACAACGAAGTGGACCAAAAAAGCATATTTTGTGCCATTTTTGATGAAAAAAGTTTGAATTTTGAAAATTTTATCAAAAATATTAGCGAAAAAACCTTCAATCAAACAAATCAGCAACGCTATTTTATCTCTAGCGGTAACAACAACACTATGCCGTTTAAAATTTTAACTTATTTTGAACTATATTAGCGATGTTGTGCCAAATTTTAGCAAAAGTTACAGAAACTGTGAACAAAAACAGTCGAATGTTCACAAAACCTTAAACCTCGATAACTCCCTGTAAAAAACGAAAATCGAAAAAATGTTTTTATTTCCGTATTCTAAGCTGGACGGGCTTTTCAATGATACCACCCACAATTCTCTACGATGAACATATCGATCGGCCAAAATTGACTGAACAAAAAAACCCAGTTGAGTATATAGTTCCTCCTCTCCACTAAAGTGGGGGTCGGAACAATAATACTTTTAGTATTGTTCTTTCTTTGCGAAATCATGGAGCACTATCATGGGGACTGTGAGACCGAGATAAATATTCTTGGTAATTTCACAAAGAAGATTTATGTAGTAAATTGTTTCTATGCAAACCCACTATCGTACCGACAAGTTTCTCCAGAGATTGGTCAGAGACAAATCAAACATTAAATTTAATATACTAGAGCTTATCTGTACCAGTTTTCCCCAAATTTTCAAAACAAATATTAAATCTAAAGTTCTAAGCGCAAGAACATAATTTTGCATTATTTTGCATTTTTTTGCAACCAAAATGACAATAATCCATAACATCTGTGTGGTATTCACTGTTTGACTACTGACAATCATTTTAAATAATTCATTATTTCTGTTTTTCTCAGCAACCTTTTAGAGTATTGCTGATTTTTTAATTCTTTATTATAATTACCTTAAGTTGTTTGTGATCTTTCATGATAACATGAGAAAGTTAAACCAAATATGACTTAGTGTGATACTAATTCTTTTATGGAGTTCATCCCATGGTTCTTTCACTACCAAATTAATAACGTTTCCTTATTTCCTTTCTTCTATTAATAGCCCCCTTGCAACTCTAATATTGGATGGAATGGAAGTGGTTTTAAGAACTTTAAAATAAAATTTTGTAGTTTATCGGGAAAAGTATTAACGTCGGTATGTCAATGTCATGCAATATTAAATAGAGCGTTGAAAAATGGGAAATCCGTTTGACATGCAAGAAAACTGGTTCTGATCTCCAAGATATTCAACAATTTATACCTGTCTAAGTACGGAATTATGAAAGAGGTAAGATTGCGTTTATCTCAGTTAGTTCACACTAAATAAAGTTAAGGTAAATTTACCTTAACGTAGTTAAAGTAAACTGATGCTAAGGTGAAGTTAAGGTGTTTTTTTAGGTAAAATTACCTGAACTTTATTTAGTGTGAAAACTAATTGCCTACAGGGTTCTGAAGCTGCGCACTTACTACTATTCTTACCCGGTCTCTCGCTTTCTCAATGTCAGAAAGTCGAACCTAATAAAACCAGGATTACTTTATAGATGTAGAAATATTCATTCACTCGAGCTGGCCAGGGATTTACGTTCTAAAACAACTAATGCTTCACAGAAGAGGTGCAAAAAGACTTCTCAGAGCTAGTTGGCAGGGCATTTTTTAATATTGCTGCAACATTGTAATTGAATACAAAATAGCCCTTTACCATTATATTCGAATAGAATTCCTTCATTATATGATGTCAATGGTATGGGCTGCCGGCTCGTGATTAGAACAATCGTTTATTTTTTGAATGCCAATCTTCGAAATCTTACTTCGAAATCTTTTAAACCTATAGCAACAAATAATTAGTCACCTATGTTGGATTTAAATTCCGCTATTGCAAAACCATAAGGGCGGTATTTCGTGGATGCAAAAATTTTCGAATGATTGCTCGCTAGCAAACTCAAATCGTAGAAGTTTTGCGGCTCCGTAACGTTAAAACTCAGTTCTCCCCCCAAGCACAAAATCTCCCCAAAAACCTTAAAATTAGTGTAATCATCGCCCTCCCCCTCCGTTACTGTAATCATAGAAGGCAACATGGTACCAAAAAGCTGCGTACAGCAAAATTGTCGCCATTTAAGTGTCACTTTTTCTCAAAAGGTTTGATTTGCGCTATGGCGTGACAATTTACATGGAGAAAAAACCCAATCGAAAGCTAGTACACAACATGCATGCAAACAATAGCAAAAAAAGTAAGAGGTTCAAAGCGCCAGCAGCCAACGAATTGTGCGAGTTCTTCGAAGAAATGCAAATAAATTTCTTGACAAGAACACAACACATGCGGATTCAGACAAGCATTTACTTGGAGTACAATACAATAAGATAGGTGGGAATTGTTTGCTAGATGCTCGAAGAAGCTGAAAATTTCTATATAACTTGGAAATTTCGAAAACTTTTGAAAAATTGCCCTTTGAAGACCTTAATTATCAACAAGATGATAATCCTGTGCATAAGTCAAAGATGATCATCAAATTCCTCAAAGAAAAGGAGTGGCAGGTTCTGTAATGTTCTCAAAATAGTCTCGATTTGAATCTAATTGAAAAATTGAGAGCACATTGGAAGCAGCAAATAAAAAAACAGGCAGTTCTTTTGGAGACTTTTGAAGCAAAATTGTCTGAAATTTGACTCAGAAGTCGTTAGAAACTTGTGTGACTACTGTAAAAACAATCTATTTTAGAAAAAAAGGCATGGTGATCCGTTACTAGAGAATTGATTCGAATTCAAAATATTGTATTATTTGATGCTTGTAGTGCTTTTGAAAAATTCGCTAGGTGTACGTAGCTTTTTGGTACCATCGTGTATGATGGGATGCCCGTCAATTTAATGCAAGCTGGAAAAAATTTCCACAGAAGAATACCTCAACAATAACAGAAAAGTGCAGTAGGTTAGAAAAGTGTGGATAAATGAGTGATAAATGTAACTGACCAGTTTGATGCCAGTCTGTTGTCTGCTGAGAGCAGTGAAAGATGCCTCCCTCTGACTAACAACTTCCCTGATTATTCCTGAAACAAGAGATAATAACATTATTGTGCATATGTACAATGATTGTAACTTCGGCAAAAAATTTATGCATAACTTAAAACAGCATCTATTTGAACAATTTAAATTGGGTCCAATGGAAAGTCATGTGATCTTCAAAGCTGAACTTGATATCATGAAATGATAGTCTGAAATTTTCAACATTTTGGATGGGCGAAAGGGAACCCTTAAATTATAGACTTCAGTCTACCAGTTCAAAAATTAAACTGATTTGCATAACTGTAATCAAACTTAACAGGTCAGAAATGAAAAGACCTAAAAACTTAACTCTTATCCGATTTCTTAAAACAAAACAGTTATTGCTTGCCCCTCATGGTTAATATTTGAAAACTGTAATCATGGCGAACTGAAATCTTTGACTTCGGCTATATTTTTAATTAGATTGTCGTCTTCTGAATTTCTGCTAGGCCAACAGTGAGGGGAATCTGTCGCCCAGAAGATCGAACAAATTTAATTAAAACCAAAGGTATCAAATTGGTGAAGCAAGCGTTAATTTGTTACTCTGCTATTTCCCCTCTTCCACTCTTGTAAGCTGTTGCAAATTAGATTGTCTTGAAATAAGTTAATTCACAATGGCGCTCGTAATATCAATTCTAGTTATATGGATAACGGATGTAAGA
>NW_027449328.1:0-25000 GCF_964194025.1 Convolutriloba macropyga
CTCCCGTGTTGCCCGACGCGCGCCAACTCTCCCACACAGGCGGGTGAAGGGGATTCTGTGTCAGACGAATGCAGGGACAGGAGGGGGAACCCTACCGAGTTTCCTCCGTACGGGAGGTTGGGGTCCGAGCAGTCCTTGGACAGGTACATGCAGTGGTTCTCGACGATCTGCGTGGTGCCGTTGACGGGGTCCGCCTGCAACAACGTGTGCAACATGGCCAGCAGTCAGGTCGTGGCTACACGCACTTGCAGGAGGAAATCAGACGCCTTCCAGGAGACAGGAACTTCTTGCAAGCTGTCGCAGCGCCGACCTCGTACTTCCCCTCTGCCATCAGCCGGATGGCACGCTCAATGTAAGCCCGGAATTTGGGGGGCGGGGCGCCGTCTTTCATGCCTCTCTTGGCGGTAGGCCCGGGGCACTCGTGAGGAGGAGCCTGCCATTTCTTGTTCTTCCTCAGGGGCCACATTGGGCTCTCCCATACCTACCAGTTCCACATAGCACAGGCCGCAAGTAGAAGCATTAGCACACTGGCGATTGGGGACAGAGAGTTACGCTGTCTTTCAAGAGAGCTGTGAGGTCCGGTCGAGCTGTCCGCCTATGTAAGGGTAGGCCCCTCGGCCTGAGAAGGACGAGGCGCAGAGAAAGCAGCCTCCCCGATCTTAAAGCCCTCCTCGATGCGGTGTCAGCTAGGCACCAGCCGAGTGAGGGCTCCGTGCAGTGTAGAGCACACCAAAGAGGAGATGTGGCAGGTGCTGCAAGAGATGAGGTCAGGGAAACAGCTGCACGGCTCGGTGAGGGGGCAGATATGCATCACCACCTTAACAGGGCCGCTGTTGCTCATGTACCCGTAGTGTTGCCCGTTGTTCTCCACAAAGTCCAGGTCATACCCACCGAGCACCGGAACATCAGCAGGTATGGATCCACTCATGATTTCAGGTGCAGATGAGATTGGCTCCTCGGGAGGCTGTGTCGAGTCCGGCAGTGAGGCAAAGTGTCAGTTCAGAGAGCGCAGGCCCATCCACTCAAGATGGCCTTGGGGTTGCAGTCAGCTATGTCTTGGCAATATCAACCATAGGCTCTGCATGAACCACCCCCCCCCCCCCCCCCCCGTGGTTTTAGACACCGCAACACACAGAACTGCCAATCAAGTCTGGCGGAAAAGTGGGGGAACAGAGGGGAAGGCATTCGAAATGATGCATGGGTGTCTGTGATGGACAGTCGCATACATTGAGATAGATAACGACGGAATGGATGGAGATGTGGTGGGGATGGGATTGGAGTTCTGGTTGTGGCCGGGGCCCATGAGCCTGTGAGCAACAGTGCTGTGAAGGAACTCGGCTGTGGCAGAGAGAGGCTGAGTGATGCCTCCCCCCCCCCCCCCCCCCCCGAGCCCCCGCCAGCGGTTCCCTTCATTGTGACATGAACCCCAAAGAGGACTTTCAACACCCACCTCGACAGGGGCTGGCTGTGGCGGAGATGGAGGCTGTGGGGGAGGCGCCAGAGGCTGATACCGCCGGCGCCGAAGCGCGAAACCGGAGTGCCGGCTTGCTAGGGGGCGGACGGAGCCACCGCTCACTGCCTGCGCGCCCTGCCGCTGTCCAGTGTTCCCCTGAGAGGACTTCCGGCTGCTGCGGGCGTTCTGCCCTGGCCTAGAAATGCCTGGTGGCCTGGAGGAAATGTTTCTCCTGCTCTGGGGCGGTTGGCCCCAGCCTGCAACCTCGTCCTCACCGCTTGCTGTATCTATGGTCTCCTCGTCATCGTAGTCGTCGCCTAGCACAAACCCAGGGGGAGCCAGTAGCTCAAAGCTTGTCACAAAGTCTGTATCCATGTCCTCGATGCCCTCCTCCTTCTGGGCGCGAAGGAGCTCCACTGCCGCAAGCGCGTCCATCTCTTTGGCAGCAACAATGCGCTGCTTCCGCCACAGCGATGTAGCCGCCTCCGTGTCCTCAGCCTCGAGGTCGAGATCCAGGTAGGCTTCCTCCACGAGGCTTTGAATGTACGGCCTCGCGAAGAGGAGACCTCCAAGGCAGACCAACAAAAGGACAACAGATACCCATGCCACGGTTCTGCTGTTCATGGTCCGAGCTGCTATTGCAGGTTCATCGTCGACCTCCCTTCGCCTCCAGCTCCCGCTCCTCTTGCTCGGGCCGCCACCCCTGTCGGCCCTCATCAATCTTGCCTGAGTGGCTAGGGGATGGTTCTCTATCAGGTTCTACTGGTGCACTGCTACTGTATGTATTGCCCTGTGATCAACTGGTCACAGCTGGCATGTCACTGTGGATCAGGGAGTATCAGTGGACAGACGTGTGACTGTGGCTGTTGCTGCCGGTGGTCAGCAGGTTAGAGGGGCACCACCAAGGCAAGTTCATTATGATTTGATCCGGCCCCGCTGTGTCCTTGCTTCAAGGGCGACACCACAAGGTTTCTTAAATGTGGCTTCCTGAAGTCAGCAAGGAAGACCGCTTAGGCGTAGACTACCACAGTACAGTGTGGGTGGGATCTGAAGCAATGCCTGATGCGCAGTCGGGGAGAAGGTTTAGAGGGGGGCTAAAGAGGGGGTAGAAATGCGGAATGCTCACGGGTGTGGGCCACTTTGCTGGCCGGCTGTAGAGGGCACCTGTGTTGTTATAGGTACTGGAACTACATCGATGTTGTATTGGATTTGGAGGATGTGGGGAATGTGACAGACTGCATCTGTACTCTGTAGTCGCGCATACCGTGTGAGAGCACCTCCGTTTCTGTGCTCCGAGAGAGGGCTGTCCGCGACTTCGGCGCAGCCTGGAGTTGGCGGAGGACGTGGCCCCTGGTGAGACAGTTTCTTGGTGGTCCAGTTTTCCAGGCCCGGCGAGGTCGATCTAGTTGCTATGCGTCCGGCGTATGAGAAAGGGCGCGCTGTGGGTTTGGCTTCAGTAGCCGTCCGCGATGAGACAACCGAGAGCATGTGTGCCGCGGGTGCACGAGCTTGGTTTCGGAACAGCGTTATTATCTTCCAGGCAGGTACCCTAGGTACCCTACGAGTGTGCACGAGATGTCGCTCTCTAATTGGTAGGGTAGGGTACCTAGAGTCTAGTACCAGTACCTAAGATGCATTGAATCCTGCGCTGATGTACCCTCTAGAGGCACCCCACTACCAATACATCGCTGATTGGTTGGGCGCCAACTGCCAGCACCTGCCGGCCCCTCACAGTCTTACTTATACAGTTAGGTACGTAGGTAGGTACTTATGGAGGCAGGTTGGCCTGTGGCCAGTTTCCTCCGGTTATTACTATCACCAGAGATCCGATATACCAAGGTTCAGATTCCTGAACCTGAGGTTTTACCCAGGTTAACCAAGGTTGTGGTTAAAACCTCCAGAAACCACAACCTCATTTTGCCCCCTGCTCGCTTGCACTGATTAGCGACTTGGCCGGCTCTCGTAGGAGTTCAGCACATGGCAATTACGCTAAGCTGTTGACAAAGGCACGCAAACGTCACTGTGTTGTGTGGATGTGCTGCCGATAGCTGCCGCGAGGTGGAGAGTGGTGTGAAAGAAGTAGCGGGTACGCAGCGGTGAAGTCTGTGACGGCAGATCGGCACCAGGCGGCTCTGTAATCTGTGCGGTCTGACAGGCCCCGAAACCTCACCAGATTCCGAACCTGAGGTTTAACCGAGGTTAACCTAGGTTGAGGTTAACTTTGGTTAAACCTCCAGCGGATCTCTGACTATCACAGTCACAGTCACTAATAATTACTATTATACTCATCATTCACAGAGTTCCTGAGTGTCTGTTCCACTCATGGCACGGTCATAATCAAATGCCTGGCTTGTCACGGCTGAGATATGCAAATTGTAACGACCAAAGGTCATAAGATAGGCATTAACAAAGTTTGTTATACGTGAGATCAAGTATTTCATAACTCAGTGAGAAGAAATCCCGTGTCGCAGGCATTCGGAAGACCTAAGACCTGGGTAGGAAGGTGAACTCGTACGTGCTGTTTAGCTTGCCCAGAGATATAATATGTTCAGTTTTTTTAAAAAAGACAGTGGTTATACGACCACGTTACAACGTCATAATGCCGTTATTATTACGTCCTCCTGTTATGACTGCGTGACGACTGCCAGTCACAGGCATGTCACAGTAGTGAAAAGTTGCGAAAGTTGGGCATAGTACATTCACATGGATCTTCGGCAAGATTCATTTCATGGTGACAGTCATGGTGACAACTATCCTTAGTCACAGTCACAGACTCACAGTCATTTACAAACACGGTTTGATGCCGAACCGGCTCATCATGTGCGGTGCGTGTGGCTCGCTGGCTCCTTGCAATTTGGTATTTTGTGCGCCCTCCCGCTCTCGAAGTACTTAATCAGGTATGACACTGGTGCCTGTCAGCCAGCCAATGCTGGTCTGTGGTGAGTTGCCCGGATTTCCCCGGCGTGCGTAAACACTGGGACCCGGGGGGATATCGGGTCGGAGTTCGGACCCGGAGAAATCCCGGACTCACGAGAGCACAGGAAATTTGGGATTACAGAGTGGTAATTGCAAAACCGGACATGCCGACTCCGTTCTGCACGCTCAGAGCTCGAGGGCAACAATCACTGCACGCTCAGAGCTCCGCGGGGGATGCCGCGGGGGCCGGGGTCTATTGGGTCTCCGCCGCCGCCGCCGCTGGCACCGCACCTTCTAAACCCCTGCCGTTCTCCTACACCCTCAAAAACCGAAGGCAACACGGGATCCGTCCAGCCCTGGCCGACGCCGACGGCACTCAGCACGTGCGGAAAGTGCTGTCGCGGAAGAGGCATCGCACGGCGCTCTGCGCCGCTATATCGCACCCGCACCTGCGCGCGCCGTTCCGGCGTACAGGAGTACACCCCGAGTACACCCTTAGCACTCGTACTAGTACTCGTTTTTTTCCGCGAGTATGATATACTCGTACAACACCAGGGGGTGCTGCACGTGCGCGCCGCACGTGCGCCTGTCGAGCTATATTTTCACTCCGTTCCCCTCTATAATCCCTGAAACCCGCATCCGTCCAGCTTTTCATGTACGTTCCTGAAATGCTTCACCCCTTCCGCGAAAATACGACACATTCCATTTCATACATTAGGCATCCAGGGTGCTACATAATTTACCTCACAGAAGGATTAATTACGTGGCAGCCAACGAACCCTGGTGGTTCTCTGGCAGCTCCTGACACTAAAATCTCCTCCGTACGTTATTAGTAGGTACCTAGTGTACGTTTCTCCAAGAATTTGCATCGTTCGCAAACGGCAAATCTGAAATCTCTCGTCGCCGTTAACTACTAGGGTTTGATTGCCCTAGGTCAGACCCTCCCAGAATCACCAAACCCTATCAGACCCTAGGCCTCCTGCCGTCGGCCCAGGGTCTGACAGGGTTCGGCATTCTGGTCGGAACCTACTGCCCTATCAGACCCTACCGCCTCCTTCGTCGGCGCCAGGGCCTGACAGGGCTAGTAGGTTTCTGACCGGCAGGCAATCAAACCCTAGTAGTTAACTACTTGGCGATTTTTTCGTCAAAGGTATCCCTTACACAGTTTTTCCGGATTGCACAACTTTACACAGTTTTTCCGGATTGCACAACTTTACACAGTTTTCCGGATTGCACAACTTTACACAATTTGCCGGATTGCTCACTTCTATTCTATGATGCTGGCAGCAGGATCACTGGTCCTGCAGGCTCAAGTTCTGCTTCTCCTGCCTCATCTGAGTCTGACACTGGCTCATCAGGCTCCTGTCCTCCTGCTGCTCTGAATGCTGCGAACTCATCTGTTGAAGAAAACTGCTTCCACACCTCCCCCCTTAGGAACTCAACCACAGCTTGAGGCAGGCACTTCTGTTCGTCCAGGTGGAAAGCTGGGCTTCCACTGTTCTCCACATTCTCTGTTGTTTGACCATCTGCTCCCTCCCACACCACTATGAAGTCCAACAGGGTTGTGCACTCCTTGCTGTAGGACACACCCTTCACCTGCACCATCTTGTATTCTGCATCTGGTGCTGTGGAGTCCATAGGCTGTCTGTAGCGGCAGGCCCCCTTGTTGTTGTTGCATCTGCAGAATCTGGCAAGGCATGTGGTGCAGAGCTGTTCACGTCTGAGCAGAGAGGGGTCGTCCTTCTCACGAGCTTCCGCTCCGCAGCCGTGGCGGCACTTTGACAGCCCGCTGGCAGCCAGCTTCCAGTTGACCTTCCACTGATCGCCTTGTGTCGATTCTTTCGTCGGGAAGCGCAGGTTGCCGTGACAGAGCTTGCTCGGTGTGGGTGCTGGCTGGGGCTGGCGGGCCGCTTGTCTCTTCTTGGACGACGGTGACGGTTTGGCTGCCGATGTGCGCTTGGCTGCCTGCGGCTTGTCGCTCTTGGCGACTGTCATCGCCGCCCAAGCCTCCTGCAGCTTCTCCCTTCCGTACAGCTTCACATGCTGAGGCTCCGCTGCGAAGGCTGTGAGCTTCGCGTCGTCCCGCTCCAGATCGTAGTTCCGCAAGAACTCCCGAAAACCTGGGACTGTAGACACCCATTTCGCGTACTCCGTGTCCCAGGTCCGCTGCGCCTCTGCTCGCTCGCTCAGCCACGCATCGCGCCCGCGCTGCTCAGCGGCAGCCTCAGCTGTGGCCACTTCCTCACGCTGCTTCGCAATCTCAGAGTCATACTGCTCCTGGCTGATCGTGCCCGTGGCAAGCAGTGACTCGAGGAGCCCCATCGTAGCGGCTGTCAGTCTCGTCGGCGGCTCGGATGTACACTGAGGGCTACGATACCGTCGACGCGGGTTATTGTGCCTGGGAATCAGTTCCTTGTCGTCGTGGACCGTCGTAGACTGTAGGCCACATCATACCACATGATCATACGTACTGCTTCATGATATACTCGTATAGTACATCGTACCATACGATCCAGTAGATCATACTACATGATACTCGTACTACGGTCTACGAAGGTCTACGGTCTACGAGGGTCTACGGTCTACGGTCTACGAGGGTCTACGGTCTACGGTCTACGGTCTACGGTCTACGGTCTACGGTCTACGACGGTCTACGGTCTGCGTTCCAAAACCGTCCCGAAATTTTTGGAACACGAATTGGAACACTTGGCATCAATCCGGAATCCGTCGACGAAACTTCCGTCAATTAGACGAAGCCACCTACCCCAACAGCACCGACCCCGCCCAGTCGCCGAAGGCGTACACCACCCTCACATCGAAGTCGATCATCGACTCGATCCCGCCGATGGTCATTCCCATGCTGTTTTGTCGGAGCCCGCCGAAGCTCAGAGTGCCCGTCGATATGTCGCCGTACAAGTTGTTCTGTAGGAGTCGAAAGGTGGGATCGAGTAGGCCGGGCCTCAGGAACGCTTCGACGATACTTTCGTCCTGGTCTCGGATGTAGAACGAGCTCTTGAGAGTCGTCATTATTTATACCTGGTAGACACGGAATCCCTTCACTTCGATCGGCCTGTCGAAGACGTGCACTCTGGCTTGGAACGTTTGCCCCGCCGACAACCCGCCGTGTGCAACCGTCTGCTCGAACAGGGTTGTTCCGGATTCATCCTCGATCTTTCCTATCACCTGGTTGTTGGGCAAATCGTAGGTGAAGCTGTGTGTGTAATACTCGCTCGAGGAATGAAACGACCCGGGAAAGACGTTGTTCACGTTGTTCCCTCGTAGCTGCGTGGTTCCGCCAGGATAGAAAGTGTATATACCGTTCGCGAAGCTCGGATCGAACCCGACGAAAAAATTGGCACCGTCTCTGTTGAAAGCGGTCGACGCCTTGAGATCGAGCTCGACCCTGATGGACGTCCCCGCTTGGAGGGTGTAGGTTTCGGTGCTAATGAGCCTATCGAATCCTCCGTTGGTAATTGTCGTGCCATTCACCGTGTCGATGGACGGTATGGGAGTCAATGTCAGCGGAGTCCCTTGAGGCGCCGAAGTGGTGATCGACCCCAGGCTTTGAATTCCGGAAGAATTGCCTTCGACGTCGATGCACTCGACCCAGAACCAGTATTCGGTGCCCGCAGACAGGCTACCGACCTGCTTCAAGCAATCGTTGTAGTCGTAGAGAACTCCCGGATTAACCGTCTGGCTTTGGGCCGTCGAAGTAACACTGGTGATATCGGTAAACGATCCGGGAATCGTGTTGACGGTATTTTGGTAGAGTCGAATCTGTTGAAAGCCGCTCATTTAACCAACAACGTCCGAAATAGAGATGGTGATATCGACACTGGTCTCCTCGGCACCCGATGTGGCGGTGAGAGAGAAGCTGTCGAGCGATGGAGGCGTGACATCGGCGGTGGTGGTGAGGTTGGCCGGGACCGAGGGCTGCACTCCGGATTCGTTTCCGACGGCATCTTGGGCAAGCAACCATCCGTAGTAGGTGGTCCCGGGAGTGAGGCTCGTGGCGGAGTAGGAGGTGGTGTTGCCCGCGAGAGCGATACCGCTTGTCTTGATCGCTGCGGCGGTGGGCTGAACGCTCTGGGTGTCCGACAGCCATAGGTATAGGGTCTGCACGGCGTCGTTGTCGGTGGCCCCCATTGCGACGTCGATAGCCGTCGTGGCCGGTGTGCCCGCCGAAAGAGTGAACGAGGTGATCGACGGGCTGGTGTTATCTTGGGTCGTATAAGTGCCTAGCGATTCTATCGTCTGGTTTCCGGATCCGTCGATGAGCTTTAGCCAGTAGTAGCGCAGGGCGTTAGGAGCCCCGACGTTGTATGTGTAAGTGCCTCCGGATGGGGCGAGAGTGCCGGTGACATCGATCTCCGTGGCCGACGGTTGGTCGTTCACGGAGTTCACATATAGGAACACCTGTGATACTGTCATGTTGTTGAACAAAGCTAAGGAAATGTCCAGCTCGTTGATCGTAGGCCCAGGGGAGAGGGCGTAGCCGGCGTCGTCGTTCCAGAAGGTGGTGAGGGTGAGAGCGCCGACCCTCCCGCTGGCGAAAACTTCGTCGGGCTTGAATGTGGCCGCCGCCTCGATCCCGGTCACCCCCTCGATGGCATCATACGCGAAAATCCCGTCGACGAAAAGCCTGGTCTTTTTACCGTCGACGGAGTAGAGCTGTCCCGGCAGCGGCGTCTTGAAGTCCCCGAAGGAGCCGGTAAACAGGTGTCGGTGCCACATAGTTATTGCGTCAGCCGATAAATAGTCAGGCACGCGACGTAGTCTTTCACTTGGTTCCCGTTGTCTGCTCGCTCGTACGTGATCGGGTCGACAAGCCGCAACCTGATCTCCCCCAGGCTGTCGACCGCATTCCTAAGGGGCACTCCAACGGTGTCGCTGTTCACCGGATGCACCGACAAGCGTCTACCGTAGTACTTCTCTTCTCCGGCGACGTGCGTGCGGTTCAGGTAGGCAATCGCGTTCCGGTTGCTGAACGCGCTCTGGAACGTAGGGCTGTCCAGGATCATGCCCTGCTTCACGTCGGCCGGGAGCACGTTGTGGTACACCGGGCTGATGTAGGACACCGCCAGGTTCCAAGCTCCCTCGTGCATGCTGAACGTGGTCATGTCGACGGGGATGATCGCGTCGTCGGGTGTGCCGCTCCGCCTGTCGGCCGTCGACACCCAAAGATGAAAATGATCGTAGGGCACCAAAGGCCTTTCGGGGTCGACCGTCCAGAAAACGACGCTGAAACTATAGTCCTTGATGCTCGTCGGCTGGAAGGTCCGGACGGCAGGGTCGAGAAGGTCCCCGGTGGAGCGGAGGCGGAATTCCAGCTCGCCCTTCCTCGCTAGATCGTCGCCGCGCGTCAGTCCTCCCAAAGCCGTCGTCTGGAGGTACGGAGTGTCTTGCTGGACGCCGTAGTACCCGGTGCCAACGTAGCCCGGCAGCACTGCCAACACGCTCGACGTGTTGCGACTCCACGAGGTGTAAGTATTGAATTGCGGAATATTCGTCAGTTCGAGAATCAGCCCCCACGGGTGATTGGCGTCGAAGGCGTAATCATTGTTTATTTCGCTCGCGGCGATCGGGGTCAGCCACTCGAGGGCAAAGTGTACCGTCTTGCCGGAGAAGTCCTTGAGCGTCGAGTAATTGCTGATGTCCCACGCGAAGTCGGCTCTCGACGAAACCGGCAGACCGAGCGTCGACACAAAGATTCGATGATGGACCATTTGCTAGTTTGATCAGAAGAGAGTGCTGGCCATCCCGGTGTTGTCGACGAATAAAACGGCATCGTAATGGGCGAACTGGTCACAGCGGAGCGCGTCGGTAAGAGGAGCAGCGAACTGGCCGACGAAGTGAATTGTTGCCGAACTGACATCGACTCCTCCTTCGCTCAGCATCGATTTGTGAGACTGAGTTTCCATGTCCTGAGCCGCGATGAAAGTACCCTCAGCCGCCTGGAAATCGGACCAAGTAAAGAGCCCGTGGTTGTCGAGGCTTCCGTAGGCATGGAATGCCTTCATCAGCTCTGCATAGGCCTCTTCCGGTGAGTCTACCGGTTTTTGCGGGATCATGATACCGCCGACATTAAACTGCCACCGTCCGGTAGAGCCGAACGGATTGAAACGCTCGGTGATGTACTTCTTCGTCACATCGACGGCGTTCGACTGCTTCCGAAAGACCGTCAACAGGGTCTTGAGAGAGCGATAGTTGCCGGACATGAGGATGTTGCAGTTCCCGGTTCCCACCTCGAGGCTCGAGCTGTGCGCGGAGTAGGTTTGCATGGGGATGCGGTAGCCACCGGAATTGGCGGCTGAGATCGCTCGTGCGGTTTCGGAGTTAAGAACCACCATTTCACACACCAATTCGCAGTCTTTGACGAACCAATCGCGAGCTGCCGGAGAAACGTGCGGGTCGTTCTGGTTGGCCAAGGTGAGCTGGAGCCGGAGCATATTTCTGACCATATCACCGACAGGAACGTACCGATTTTGCAACGTTCCGAGGACCCCGGACAACAGAGGAATGCAAACCGTTCGATACCCTTCGTCGCCATCGATGTCGACTCCCGCGCGGTTAAAGTTGGGGTGCATCGCCTCCAGGATGTTCCCGGAGAAGAGAGCCTGGGTCGGCGAACCCTGAGAGTCGAACAGCGTGTGATACAACACGTTGTACTCGGAAATGTACTCGAGGACGTTGGATCCGTAGGTGACTTCGAGTAGCCGGATGAACGAGCTGGCGGAGTAATCAGGAGTCATGGTGTTGGCAGCACCGGCGGTCCCGTTGTAAATGCGCATCTTCAAATAGCTCATCTGAGTGTTGAGGTACTGACCCTTGGTCCCACAAGGCACACTGATTTGGATCGTATCACCCGGATTAAAGGTTTGGCCATTAAGAGGTACCTGCGAGATCCTCACCTTCGACCCGGTCGCCGCCTTGGGCTTGGGATTGTAAACCAAAGCTTCACTGATACCGTATTGAGCCATGACTTCTTATGCTCATTCGAAACAAAATCGTTACCGTTTTCTTTCCAGCGCGGACCTCATCGACGTCGAAGCCTGGTCATAAGCTGCTTGTACCGCCTTAGCGTGGTCGCCGATGCCGGCGGCCGATTTTTTAACGCCGCTGAAATTGATGCCCTGCCCGGACAAGGCCTTCTCTCCGGCGATGCCGAGCTCGGCCACTCCCTTGGCAACACCGGCAGCTCCCGCGGCCGCTGCGCCCAGCGTTGGATTCACCGCGGCAAGGATGGGGGTCGCCGCGGTGAGGCCCAACGCGACCTTGTTTCCGACGACCCGAGCTCCGTGCGCGACCTTGAGTCCGATGCGTCGAAGCGTTCTACCGGCTTTGCTGATGAAACCCATTTCTTATGCCTTCAACGCAGAAACTAAGTTCTTGTTGATTTCGATGACGAAGGTGAATCTGTTCCGGATGGCATTTCTTGCTGGTGACGCTCAAATATCCCTTTCCCACGGGCGTCCGGCCGAGCCCGTCGAGGAGACCCGCCCCTCGGAGTCGCTGCCGAAACAGGTATGCCCTGGTTCATCGGCGGCACGAAGGCCGTCTCTTGCTGCCGGACGATGCCCGGCCCTGTCTCGGTTACGAAAGCTGGAGCGTAGGTCGAATAGCCCTTCTCGAAGGGAACGAAGTTGGGAGCCCGGTCGGCGATGCTCCCCGTCGACACGTGCACGCGGACGTGCTGCGTCTGGCGGACCGACTGGGACTGGCGGCCGCTACTTGTGGCCTTTCTTCGAGGCTTTGGCGTTTTTTTCGCCTTGCTCTTCGATTTGGTGGCTACCTTCCTCGGCATCTTTAATAAGAATCCGGTCATAATCTTTGTGAAACGCGTTGTTCTCGACATCGACGTACAGAAACCTGTACGGCCGGTCGAACACGTAGCGGACCAGGGCGTGGCTGGTCTCTTTGTCGAGGAATATTAGCTCATCGAAAATCGACGAGTACTCCCGTTTGTTCCTGGGCTTGAACATGACGAGGTGGCTTATGGTCTTCCGGATGGGCAGCGGCATCGAGTTGTAGCTCTGGACCAAGACCACTATTGATAAATGGTAATGTCGTCTTAAAAAGATCGCGTTTTTCATCAGCTTTTGCACCTCCTTGTCCTTTAGCGATGCGGTCACATCGTCCATTACAAGCAAAGACTGGTAACCGTCCTCTGCGTCCTCCATGACCTGCTCCAGTATCCCGTCGAGCGTTTCGTAGTCGAGCTCGTCGTAAACCTTGTCGTGTTTGCGAAACACGTTGGATTTCAAGCTGGCAACCGAGTGGGACGGCATGATAACGTGAACGGCGTGATAAACCCTTTTGTATGCTTGCTTGGAGGTGATAAGGTTGACCATCATAGACGTCTTCCCGCTGCCGGCGGACCCCGCGATGGCCATGAAAAAGTGCTTCGACGGCAGAGGGGGCTCTATCTGTTTTGACAGGCAGGTGTCGCAGGCGAACTTGGGCGGGTTCATCTTCAGCTTCGATTTCCGTTCGATTTGGAACATCGCTTCTCTTGCTTTCTCATCAGACGCTTTATCTCCTTGTAGCCGAGGTCGGTCCAAGTGCAAAGCTCCAGGATGAAGCACTGCTTGTCATCGAACCCCGGGTAGTGCCGCTTCCACCACTCCGCCTTGCCGTACTCTGGTTCTTCGTCGGTGCCTATCATATTTTGATCGGTGCTAAGTAAAAAATGGAATGGGCTCTGCCGACGAGCTACCCCCTGCCGTTGAAACTCCTGATGCTCCTGGGTTGGATGGGCCTGGCGAGGGACACGATGAGGGCGATTCTATCGAAGCGCCCCGCCGACGAAGGGTCCTCAGTCAAAAGCAGCTCGACGCCCTGCAGCTCGGCCGCGATATCAAGCTGAAAAGGATGGAAGAGAGGAAAGCCGCGCGAAAGAAGCCCGAGCAAGAGCCCGAGCCCGAGCCCGAGCCGGCCGAGGCGGAATCCCAGGCCTCCGACTTCAAGATCCTGTACCGGTCGGCAGAATCCGAGGCGAAAAAGGCCAAAGCCGCGGCCGCCCGGAAGGCAAGGCAGGCGGAGCGGGAAAAAGAAAAGGCCACCGCCGTCCATGGCGCGGTCGTGATCCGGGAGCCCGGCTTTATCATCTTCTGAGGTAAAATGGTTTTGCAACAAGTCTTCCTAGACAGCCGGTACTCAACCACGACCCTCCCCGACGGATCACACGTGTGGTGGCTTGCCGACGCCATATACCTGCCTGCCGGTAGCCGGTTCAAAGTTCGAATTCTCAACGCTTGGATCCCCCTGACGTACTACAGTATCTTCGAGCTGAACGACACCCTAGTCGTTCGCTACGACGGGTCGACGACGCAGACCATAAGGTTCAGCCATGGCAACTACGACATCGATTTCATCGTGTCCGAGCTCAACGTTCGCCTTCAGTCCGGGTGGAGATGCAGCTACTCCGAGAACACCAACAAGCTTACCTTTGTCGGGCCCATCTCTAGCACGATCGAGATAACCGACGGGACGACGGCGAACCGGTTGCTCGGTGTTGTGGTGGGCGAGCAGTCGGTTCTGGGGTCGCTGCAGTCGTCGATGGGAGTGGACCTCACCCGGACGTCGAGCGTTCTGGTCGGGTCCAACCTGTACGGCGCCAACAGAGACCCGGTCTTCAGGCGGCAAGGGCACATTCTCGCGAAGGTGCCGATCAGCCATCAGAACTTCAACGAGATATTGGAATACACCGCTCCGGCAGCGGTGGCAGTTTCGAATCAGTCGATTCCGTACATTGCGATAGGTCTGTTCGACGACGACCTACGACCGCTCGACCTCAACGGAGTTAGATTCACGATGACTCTGCAGATCGATTCCGAGACGGTTAGACAAAGCAATGAACCGCTCCCGGCTCTCACAGGCCCCGCTGCAGGTAAACCGGCGGACGGAGCTGCAAGTGGACCTCAGCGACGTGCAGCAGGAGATCGAAGCGCTGAGCAACCAGGTTCTTGAGACCGACTCTTTGGCGCAGCAGAACACCGAGGGAATCGTGTCGATAAGCAACCAGCTGGAGGTCATCTCGACCGCGGTCGATGACAACCGGGATGTTTTCGACGAATACTTCGTCCAGTCTTCGAACCTCCTGTTCGGTCTGTCGAACGATCTGGACGAGCTGACTCTGGTCGTCACCGAGTGTTGCGCAGATCTCGAGGGCCTCAGTAACTTCGTGGGCTCGAATCTCGACGAGATTTTCGTCGACGTCGAAGCTCTCGGCGACCTCGTGCAGACCAACACCCAGGACATAGCGGCCCTGTCCAACGAAATCACCGCCATCGAGATCCCTGACAGTTTTAGCAACGCGACGATCGAGGAACTTGTCATTACGAGCAACATCACCATCCTCGACGACAACGGCCTCACAATCGGCGGGTACAACCTCACGCAAATCCTCGACGCTACCAGGTACTCCCATCCGAGCAACATCGAGCTGAACCGGTTGGCTGTGAACGAGATCACCAACGACACCTACTTCCCTCCCGATATCTCTCTTAACGCCAGCCTCACTCCCTCCGGTATCCCCGACGGGTTCCCTGGATTTCACCAGGTAGGAAATCCTGCTTCCCGCTTCCTCGAAGGTCACTTCGTCAGCATATACGCCGACAATCTATTCGCCGGAACGCCTGGCTCAAACGTCCGTCGTGTGCTGCTCGAAGGCGACGTCGTCGATTCCGATCTGCCGTCGTGGGTCGACCAGTCTCAAAGCAATGTGAGTCTTTCCGGATTCCAAAACGATCTGGCGCTGGCAGATGTCGCCTTCAGCGGATCGTACCTCGATCTGGATGATCGCCCCGGAAACATAGCGTTGCCGCCTTGGGTCCAACCGCTCCAAAACGCAGTTACATTATCCGGATTTTCGGGGCAACTTGACTACATCCGGATTAACGGAACTCCGGATATACCCTTCGTCCCAGCGTGGGTGACGGCAGCCCTCGACCAAGACGACCTCCTTCTCAGTGGGTTCACGAACGATCTACCAAGTGCCTCCGTCCCTTCATGGGTCACCGACCCGCAAAACACCGTGAACATCAGCGGATTTAACCTCGATGTCGATTTCACTGGGCCTCAAGGCCCTCCCGGTGCAGATTCCACTGTCCCGGGACCTCAAGGGGAGCCCGGGCCTCCCGGCACAACGTCGTGGCTCGGCTTGAGCGATCGACCGGGCTGGGTTACCGACCCTCAATCAACCGTGAGCTTGAGCGGTTTCAATAACGACCTACCAAGTGTTGCCGTCCCTTCATGGGTTACCGACCCCCAATCCACCGTGAACATCAGCGGATTTAACCTCGATGTCGATTTCACTGGGCCTCAAGGCCCTCCCGGTGCAGATTCGACTGTCCCGGGACCGCAAGGCGAGCCCGGGCCTCCCGGCACAACGTCGTGGCTCGGCTTGAGCGATCGACCGAGCTGGGTTACCGACCCACAATCAACCGTGAGCTTGAGCGGTTTCAATAACGATCTACCAAGTGTTGCCGTCCCTTCATGGGTTACCGACCCCCAATCCACCGTGAACATCAGCGGATTTAACCTCGATGTCGATTTCACTGGGCCTCAAGGCCCTCCCGGTGCAGATTCCACTGTCCCGGGACCTCAAGGTGAGCCTGGGCCTCCCGGCACAACGTCGTGGCTCGGCTTGAGCGATCGACCGAGCTGGGTTACCGACCCTCAATCATCAGTGAGCTTGAGCGGTTTCAATAACGATCTCTCGTTGGCCGCCGATTGGAATACACTGGCGAATAGACCGTCGTGGACTGACAAATTCACCTACTTTCAAAACGTGGGTCCGGCGATAGATCCGCCAGAATCAACAAACTTCGATATCGTCGCATTCGATAGCGTCACGCCGACGGGAAACAACATTTTCAATCTAGGTCAGAACGCTCTTCGTTGGAGGTTCGTCTACTCCGTGTTCGCTCGGATCAGCGACCGTCTCGATTTCCTCACCGACAACTCCGTGTCCTTGCAGCCGAGCCCTGGCAACCTATCACTCAACGCTCGCTTCACGGCACCCAACATGACCGTGCTCCTCCCACCCACCCAGTCCAGCGACGTCGCGACGAAAGGCTACGTCGACTCCCAGACCTCGTCGCCCACCTGGGAGACGATATCCGGAAGTCAATCGTCCGTTCAATTATCCGGATTCGGCGGCTCGCTCGACATTTCCCGGATTACCAACGCTCCGGTTATCCCGTCGTGGGTGCAGCCTAGCCAAGGGTCGGTTCAATTGTCAGCTTTCGGGGGCAATCTGGACTACTCACGACTGAACAACGCCGTCCAGTGGGCTAATCTCCCAGGGCGGCCGGCCTGGACGAATTTCATCGAGTACGGGTCTCTCCCCGGTCAGACCGTCGGCGTCGGAGACCTCCTTTTCAAAGACTCGTTGGTCCCCGAGACCAACTTCTCATACAACCTAGGCCAAAGCTCTCTCCGATTCCTCAACACGTTCACGGGGAATCTCTTCACCGACTCGGTCGCAACAACCGCTTTGAACGCAACGGGGCAGTCGACGCTTCAGAACGTCAGCGCAGGAGCCGTCATCTGTAGCTCCTTGTCGACTCCCTCCGCCGCGGTTTCGACCACCCTAACCGTGTCTGGAACCATCAATAGCGACATACGTCCAGCCTCGACGGATACCTACCGTTTGGGGACGAGCTCGAGGCGCTGGAACGAGGTGCACGGAAAGACGATATTCTGGAACAAGCTGAAAAAGGTCTCCGACGAGAGATTGAAAGAAAATATCCAGGTTTACGACGGGGATTGCTTGGGGGCTCTATGTGGCATGACTGTCAAATCTTACAACTACATCGGTGATAGCGACCCGAACATCGGACTCATCGCTCAGGACCTCATCGGTACCCCGGCAGAAATCATGGTGACTCAGGATGAGGACGGTTACTACGGAATCGACTACGACTTGGGAATGGGCTGCTTGACCCGCTCGGTGCAGCAGCTCTGCATGATGGTGGAGGGCATCGACGCTCGTCTCTCCACTCTCGAAGCTTCCTTGTCGAACTAGCGTGACCTTGTGTAGGCTCCGATAGCGGCGATAGCTCCCTCCACGATCTCGACAAGCGCGTCGCCGTCTGGGGCCACCTCTTCTTGAAGGAGCCAAATGAACATGCCGACCTTTTGCTGTAGGCAGGGCGGCATCGCAGCCACGATGTCCCTGATGTGGTCGGGGATTGGCCTTGGGTCGGGCGTATACGTCCCGCCTTCGAGGGGCGCCTCGGGTTGCTCAAAAGGGATAGCCATTGGAATTCGGTGGAATGACTGCGAAACAGCTCATTGCCGCCTTTTATACTCCCCAAAAGATTCCCTGTTCCGGATTAATCTACCGCGCGCATTTTCCGGATTAATCACTTCGCTCTGCCGCGCCTGGCTTGAGCCTTGGATTCCTTGGCGCGCTGCGTGGGCTTCGGCGTTCGTTTCGTGCGTCGAGGGGGTCCTGGCGAGGGCTTGCGGCGAGGTCGGCGGGGAGCCTTCCTCGTCGGCGCAGTATTTCCCGAGGATTCTTCAACATCCTCAGGAACAATCGCGAGGGCCTGCCGGAGGGGCTCGAAGTCATCATCCACCCTTCCTACATCGGTCGATCCACGACGGAACAGTGAAGATTTCGTCGCGAGAGGGCTGTCGACCGAATCGAAGGTCATTCGAAGATAGCCGATGTTCACGTCCGAGGCGTGGTTGAATTCCCCGGCTATCCTTTCGCTGATCTGTGTCGCCGTCAGGCGCGGGTTCTGCCTCGACATCTCGCGATGCCTGTCGGTGACCTGCGCGTGTCGTATGTCCAGCGGGCCGGGGCTAGTCTTGATCGGTTTGCCTTTGTTCATGCGGGTAAACACGAGGCCCGCGCTCTGGAAGGCCTTCTTCACCTTCGCTCCCGCCGGAGCCGGTAGACCGTCCTTCTTGAGGCCGATCCCGACCAGGAACTCGCGTTTCGCCTCCGGGTGGTCCTCGGCAAGAGTCTCCTCGATGGCCCTCTTTACCTCAGGCGCCCTGTCGACATCGAATTCGTAGGGCGTCCCGAATCGGCTCTTGCCCGTCTTGAAATGAGAGATGTACAGACGGCCGGTCGACCGGTTATACCAATCTTCCCTCGACGAGTCCCCGACTGCCGGATCGAACCTCCGGCCGTCCGTGGTGCGGACGAATATACCGCCAAGGTTATCTCGAATTCCTATCAGCTTCACTTGCAGCAAAGCAGCCAGCCATGTCGTCGACGGACCCTGCTTCTCTTTGATCTTGGGCAAATAGCGCTCCAACATCTGCAACGACGGCACGGCGTGCAAAGGGTTCTTCGGCTTGTTGGCCTGGACTTCTCGATCCGCTTGTATGGCCTGCAATAGTCCCGTCTCGCGTTCGCCGAAGCCGCCGGTAAGGTCCTGGATCCAGTCCGAGCCCATCGAGTCCCGGAAGGCCTTCCATGACCAGTATGTGCTCGCAACGTGTCCCAAATCCTTCGAATACGTTTGGGTCACCTTTTTGAGAGCCTCGCTCTTGTCGCGCGCGCGTCCCTGTCGTTGGGCGATCGACGTTAGCGGCGGGCCGGAAGATATCTCCTCGCCTTCCTCGTCGTCCTGCCCTGCGACTGCCCCCACCGATCCCGTTCGAGTCGCGTCGGCCTCCACCTGCTCGACGCTCTTCCGACGATAATCTCGCAGCCAGGCAGTCCACTTCTTCACGTCCCGGAGCGTCTCCACCGCGTTGTCCTTCGGCTCGGCCTTGGCATACTTCTCCCGGAGCAGGCGGAATGTTCGCTGGATGCCTTGCCTCGTCGATTTCGCGTATTGACGGGCGACAAGCTTGCCGTTGCGCATCTCCTTCAGCGCCGACGTCGACCCCATCCTGTTCAAGTCGACAGGCCCCGACCAAAAGGTCTCGATCTGGAGCCAACTAATCGGCACGTCGAGTCCCGACTTGGGCGTGTCCTCAAGCCCCTGCTCATAGCCCTCGGGCCTCTCCGGCGGAGGGGCCACCTCCTTCACCTGCACTTTGGGCAAATTGATCGGCGGCAGAGGGTTCTTCCCCTCGAAAAGCCGTAAGATGCTCACGCCGTGCTTGTCCTCCAGGACAGCCGCGAATCGCTTGTCGAGCGCGCGCAGGCGATTGACCTCTCGCTCGGTCCATTCGAAAGCCTGGAGCGTCTTGTGCTCCGGCTTCCTCCCCGCAACGACGTTCCTCACCGCCGATATCAGCTTTTTTCGAGCGACGTTTCTCTGGTAGTACTCCGCGTTGTACTCTTTCTTCGCCTCTCCGGATAGCGGCATGCGTTTTAGCATTGAACCGCGAAAATTTAATCAGACCCATCGACGCGGTCTCTTCGCCTTTGAGCAACCAAGGCACTTGTCGTAGCCAGGGCTCGTCACCTTCCCGCACGATATGCACTTGGGGGTGCAATCGAAGCAGCGGTCCCAGTCCCCATAGATCATTTTGTCGCAGCCGGGGCACGGATGAGCCATTTGGCTGCGACACGTGAAGCAATAGCGGTAGCGAGCGTCCGACCCGCACCTCTGGCACGATCCCATTTTGAGCTCTTTTCCGGATATATTCTCGCGGGGCTGACGCGGCGGGCGGCAAACATCCGGATGTTTTCCACCGCGGCGGCCATATAAAGGCGCGCCGACGGCATCGATTTCGTCATTCGATCAAGAACAACAACGAAGCCCCGAGATTATGGACCCCTCCAACGTCTGCACCTGGGAGCTCATGCAGCGGGACTTCGCCCCTCCCCTGTCACCAGAGGAGCGAGTCATCGCCGTCGCCACCGCCACGGATCACCTGATGGCTCGGGGGTATTTCTGCCGCATGGTCCGCGGGAAGGGGGTCGATGTGCTCGACCCCGACGAAATAATCGACGACGAGGGGATCGCGGCGGCCGTCGAGAAGGCGACAGGGCTCACCACCCACTGGTACCCCCACTGGCCGATCGAAGCTCCCCTCAAGCGCCGACGGGAGCTCGTTGATGCGGCCACCCTCACCGACGAAGTTACCGCCACCGTCGGCGAGCCCCCGGCGAAGAAGAAGCGCGGACCTTACAAGAAATGGGCTACCCTCAAGTGCGCCGAGTGCGGGAAAACCTTCAAAACCAGCGACGATAAGCACAACCACTATCGACGGGGCAAGTGTGTTGCTCGGCGGGGGTAACGACTTTTGGTCGGATGTAACGGGTTGTAACGACTTTTTTTTAAAACCGGTTACACTGTTTTCTAACCGATGTCGTTGTCACTCTAACCTCGAACTAAGTCGAATGTAACGATGTAACGGGTTTTTTTAAGGTATTATGGAATTCTTGGGGTATGAAGAGGGGGAGGAGTGGTTCAAAATCTCTAGTGATTGCATCTTCGAAAAAACAGGTTACTTGGTTACATTCGACGTGGTCGGAGGCTAAAAGGACACCGACACCGGGCTAAAAACAGTGTAACGACTTTTTTCTAAAACTCGTTACAGGTAACCAAAAAACTCGTTACTCTTCATCTTTCAACCTCCGCTTGATTCCGAGAATGCACTTAGTGTTCTTCCCGTCGGTCCTGACCTGTTTGTCAGTGTAGTAGCCTGCGATCTGGCGGAGCTTTTTGTTGATGGCGTTCTTGGAAACCGATACGAGCTTCTTCTCATCTTTTTTGAAGCTTTTAAGTATCTCGTTGAAGGTCTCAATCGGCACGAAGAACTCATTCTCTTTGTACCAATCTTCCCCACGATTGTATGGCGCTAGGTCGAATCTCTCCGAAAGCACATCGAAAACGTTTTCTTCGACCGACGCGGCTTTTGTGTCGGAAATGACGCTCTTCGGGGGGATGAGAGGCTGACCGGTCGCCTGGAACCGCCGATAGGTGTCGACGATGAGCATAGTGAGCGCATCAGCGAACCATTCCTGGGTGACGTAGGATTTGATGTTGGGGTCGGCACGCTTGTCGCACTTGTGAATGGGGTCAGCCGTATACACGTTGGGATGAACAATGTGCAGCAGGCTTGGTCCGATATCTGGCTTCATTGTCGGCAAGTCGTTGGTACTGAGGAAAAAAGTCATCTCGTGTCGCACGGTCTCCGATCGTCGATGGTTGTCGCGCACTGCGAGCGGATCGGTGCCGGTGAGCTTTTTGTAGTTGTTACCATCGATGTAGGTAGGGTTCTCCCGGACACCTCTTGACATCTTCATCTCGTTGAAGTCCATCAACCTGACGCCATCAACCGCAGGGTCTCGAAGCCACATGAGCTGTTTTTCCTCGTCGGTGCTTTGGTCGTTCCCAAGCAAGTTGTCAGCCGACCGGCCGATGAGAACGTAGTCCCCAAACGCTTTCTTTTCGGCGGCCTGTTGGACGCCCTTCCCCGAGTTCCTCTCGCCGATCATCGCGTATCCAAGTTTCGGCCAGATGTTGCCCGCCAACGCGAACGCTTTGATGAGAATCACAAAACCATAGAGAGGCATATCTTGGCTTGGCATCTCTGGCGTCCAATGTGGGGCCTCCTCTCCGTTCGGCACATACACATCCTTGAAAAAATCGATGACCTTTTCGATGTCGCTCTCGGGAATGTCGACAGGAAATTTTCGCCGCGTCGAAGCCCGAAATCTCTCAGTTGGTGTGAATGAGCGCCGGAACTCTCCTGTGCGCATATTCAGGACACCATCATCGAACAAAAGCTTCTCAAAGACGGTGTCCCCAGCCGTCGCGATGAAATGCTTTTGGACAGGGATAATCTCGGGGAGCCACGCCTCTACACTGCGCGCGACTGCTGTCTGTCGAAGGTTTACGGTCATGCGCTTCCCGTCGACGGGATTCAGGCCCGCGAATATAGATTCCTCGAGCTGCAGAATAAGCTTCTTGACGGCGTTCTGAGCGTGGCGCCACAACCCAGTATCCATGTCCCAACACCAAACTCCATGCTCGGTGGGCGATGTTGGCCCCGTGTTGGCAAGCTTATCACCGACGATATCAGCGAACCTCTCAGCGACGGATGCATCATCAAGGAAAGAGCACTCCTCGATCGGCACCACGATGGATGGCTTGAACTCCTTGTGTGTGATCTTGAGAGGGATTCCGAGCTCTGACCGAATTCTGGCTTCGATCCTTGGGTAGTCCTCTTTTTTCAACCCGACCGAAATGAAACCGTCGAAAATGAGCGAATGCACAGTTGCGCCGATTTCCATCGCCTCGCAAACCGAGACGCATAGAGCTTGGTTCTCGAAATGTGAGAGAACGAAGGACATGAGCCTGGCCCGTGGATCGGAGTGCTCGTTTTTTCCTGGGAAGCGCTTGAGATGCTCAAAGAGACCGGAGTACCGGACTGACATCTCCTCGGCGATGGAGCTCATCTCCTCCTTGTAGCGATCCCCGTACGGTGGCCTGATCTCGGTCTTCTTAACTTTCATCCATTCGCGGACCGAGCCGAGATTAGTGAGCCGGTTGAATAATTGCTTTGCGTCTTCACGGGAGACACCACACGCTTCCACGACCTCATCCAAAACTTCGTCCCGTTTAGCGAGGTAGTGGTCGAGGCGGGGAGTTGCTCGCCGAAGCTTCTCGTTGGCCCACCAGCTCAAAATCGAAGGGTGGCAGGCCGTGAAGTCGTTGTCCATAGCTCCCTCGACCGTCGAGTAGGCCGCAGCCCTGGCCTCGTCCCACATGCCCTGCGAGCTGTTGTCGGCGTACATGCGACCGATCTCGACGCCTCCGTAGGATTTCGGCGAGTAGACAGCGCTCCTGTCTTTGATGATGCGCTTGATCGCCCACTCGCTCTGCTTCTTGGCGTCGGCAAATAGGCTGCCCATCGCATCCTCAGGGCACCCGCCGAGACCGTAATTCAACAACCAGTACCAGACAGAGGTGTCGGGAGCCTCTCGAAAGGCAAGCCCGCGAACAACGGCAGTCGCTGGGCACGGTTTCAAGTCTGGGTGGAAATCCTCGAGCGTGAGGGAGGCGGACATCTTGGCAGTCGACGGCATCGTGGGGGGTTGCATGGATTG
This sequence comes from Convolutriloba macropyga, assembly GCF_964194025.1. Lineage (NCBI taxonomy): Eukaryota > Metazoa > Xenacoelomorpha > Acoela > Convolutidae > Convolutriloba > Convolutriloba macropyga. Next base: position 23,346 of record NW_027449328.1, read on the forward strand.
AAGAAAATTATCTGAGGCCCTGGCGCGCGCTCGCCTTAAGCCCCCGGGCAGTGGTCGGGCCGCCGGGGACTTAAAGGGCGGGCGTTGCGTCGAGGCCCCCAGAATATTTTCTCCATAGAACAGCAACATCGAATCGTCGAGATGTCTCTAGAGGCCAAGCCATACGAGGAGCTAACGAAGAAGGAGAAATCTCTGCTAGCGGGTCGACGGCACTACGACCGCCACCGAGAGGAGATCCTTGCCAAGCAGATGGCTCGATACTACCAGCGTCGAGCGGCGAAGATACTCGCCTCAGGGCCGAGCAGACGGGGACCGAGCAGGAAGCCACGAGTGATATATCGGGACAGCTCGTCGGATAGTAGCGATTGACGGAAGTTTCGTCGACGGGTTGTCGACTCCGTCTGCTGGTCGGCCAAAGAGTGGTCGGCTAAAGAGTGGTCGGAAATTTTCGTCGACGGGACTCGACGGTTGTCGATTCCGTCTGCTAGTCGGCTAAAGAGTGGTCGGCTAAAGAGTGGTCGGAAATTTTCGTCGACGGGACTCGACGGTTGTCGACTCCGTCTGCTAGTCGGCTAAAGAGTGGTCGGCTAAAGAGTGGTCGGAAATTTTCGTCGACGGGACTCGACGGTTGTCGACTCCGTCTGCTGGTCCTCGAAAGAGTGGTCGAATAGTTTTTGTTAGCAAACCATCGAGCGAAAAGACTGTTTAATATTCTTACAAGTTCCAAGCTAGTTTAGGGCAACCCTCATCTCGCGAGCGTGGGTTCGTCAAATGCCAGTGTGCCATTTGTTTGCTCGAAATCATCTTGCCACATTTGTATGGACACAGATTGGGCCATTTCCTCCTCCTGATGACAACTTTCTTGCTCCTGCGGTGTGCCTTAGAATTTTCCGAGATGACCTTTTCCGCCTCCTTTATGATGCTTCTCATACTCTGTGCGATGGCGAGGTGGGCCTCGTTATTCTCGACGATGTCGTTCACGTCGTTGTCATCCTGATCGTCGGCAGGGGGGTCGTTCCCTTGTGGCTCGTCGCCATCTTGATCGTTGTTAGCTTGCTCCTCGGCAGGCTGGTCGTCGCCTTGTTGCTCGACAGACTGTTGGTCGTCGGAGCCGTCGCCAGGCTCCTGCTCGTCGGCAGGCTGGTCGTCGCCTTGTTGCTCGACGGATTGTTCGTCGTCGGAGCCGTCGCCAGGCTCCTGCTCGTCGGCGGGCTGGTCGTCGCCTTGTTGATCGACGGATTGTTCGTCGTCGGTGGGCTGGTCGTCGCCTTGTTGATCGACGGATTGTTCGTCGTCGGAGCCGCCGTCAGCCTCCTGTTTGTCGTCGGAGCCGTCATCATCCTGCTCTTCGACAGGGAAGCCGGACTGGTCGACGTCAAACAGCTCGGTTGACGCCATCGAATCCAGCTTCTCCACGAGATCATGCATGATTTTACCGATTTTTCGAAACTCGCACACGACCGTGTCGAATGCAAGTTGAGAGAAATACCCTTCTGTCATCCAGTCTCTAACCTCCTCCCAAGTCCTACCAACGTGGTGGGAGGGGGCGCGGAAACGATCGATGTCCGTCCAGAAGTCTTCAAGTGTCTCATTCCGCTCCGTACGAGCTGAGAATTTAGAGTCCATTGTATATCGAGTACTGTACGAGTAGTGGT
>NW_027449329.1:0-36329 GCF_964194025.1 Convolutriloba macropyga
CTTCAAAAATTGAGAAGAAGCTAATAGTGAAAAAGTTATTTCAATCGGAAAATCTAAGTGGTACTTAAATGAAATTGTGTTTGATTGTGTGTGTGCATAGATTTTCTTCTGTTAATTATTGATGAATTTCTTCTCAAAAATTGTAAAAGGTGTACCTTTCATCGCTTTATTCGCTAAAAAGAGGAAGGAATGTCAGTGACAAAACAAAAACTAAATCAAATAAAGCACGAAAGCTTTGTTATAAGTGCAAATATCTTTCTTAGTAGTTTCTTTGGAAGTACTTTCAAAGAACCTTCTTTCCAAGTACTTTCCAAGTACTTTCATTGTCGAAAAAGGGTGGTTGCCTGAGCTCAATCAAAAACACTTTTTGAAAATGTGGGTAAACGCTATCTCTGGTAGTGATCAATTTTAATCAGTTTTGGTAAGTAGTTAGATTTTTTTTTTACTATAACGACGCCACGAATCTTTTCAAAACTCATTCAAAAACGGTTCAAAAAAACTCAGAAACTTACAGAGTAAGAGGGAGAGAGAGAGAGAAGAGAAAAGAGAGAGAAGGGAGAAAAGAGTGGCAAGAAAGATTGAACCCAAAAACTTCGCTATAAGTGCGAATATCTTTTTTAGATCTTCAAGTCCTGTAATTTTCTAAAACGGTTAGTTGCCTTAGCTCAGCCAAAGAATTTTGAAAATGTTGGTAAACGTTTTGTCCACTACTGAAGTGATTATTTTATGGCAAGTTAGTTTGTTTCCCGAGGGCACTTCTAATTTTGAAACTGAGAAATACAGAGACTGTTGCTCTGTCCTTGAAAGTTTTGTGTACAAAATTGAAAGAAGTTCATGAATTTCATCAGGGCCCAGTGCTGCTAGTTTATTCTGCAGACCGAAGAAGTCAAATGGATTGATTCCAATCTTTTACATCGAAAATCATTTCAAAAAAAAGGCTGAGATATTTCAATTAAGCTCGGTTTAGTTGTTGGTGCTCATGAATTTATTGATCAGGAAACGCTCAATGACAAGTAACTGTTCCTGAATACTCAAAAAGGCTCGAAAAACATCCTCATCTGTTCAGTTTGAAATAGTTTCCTCCTGATGACCATTACGATCCTTACCATATACTGCATTACATAAAAACGAGTTGAATTGTATTAGATCAAAAATGTGTTCGTGTAGCTCATCAGAGCTACCCTGCAAATGAATTTGATTGGACTAACCAGATGATAAACAAACAATAAGTGATTGCAAAGGTCATGAAGAGCCTCCAAGGGGCCTCATTATGTGACCCAACTGATAGTTTTTTCATCAAACTAATTGAATCATGCAATAGAAACCACTGAAGCGCCCCAAATGAACTGTTTCTAGCAGTTTTTTAAAACAAGAAACCTCTCGATTATTAATAAATTAAAATTCTTGATAATAGGATAGGAGACCTCAGTCAAGTGCGACTGGCTGCTTGGTGCAACTTACTGCTCATCAGCAAAAAAAAATCATAAGTGGGATACAAACCAAAACTGCTCGACTTTCACTGGAAGAGAAAACCATCTTGGAACTCATATGAAATAACTTTAATTTGAACTACGCATCTGACATATTCTTGTCGGTAACGAGATCAGACCAAGGAATTCGAGACAAGAAAAACTCGAAGGAACATTTTTCGTCTACTATTGACATGAGAAAACGTTGTTTTCGATTTTAGGAAATTTTGAAATTGGTTTTTGAAAGATTGTTCAATATTAAGATAAAATGATGTTTATCGCGAATGAGAACCTAATTTGTTTATTTTTATTTTTTTTATTTCAGAAAAATTTAGTTTTCAATGCCAGCAAATATGACGCAGTAAAAATCTAATAATCAGGATGACTTTGTTTTGTAGTTGTTTGGTTTCAATTGTCCCCGCACATTAGCTAAGTCGACAATGTAAGGAAATTGTTAAATATCATTTTTATTTCCATGTTCACTAAATTTAGACGAAAAACTCACTTTTTAGTTTTGCTCGACATAAAATGGGACATCCGGGCAAGCTAGCAAGTACTATCATTATATTTCTTTGGATAGAAAACACGCTGAGTCCTAGTGTAAGCAATTACAGCCTTTTTCCTAAGAGATTTCTTGACCTGTCGCGAGATAGATCACGGCACTTCAATGACATTGGCGCAAAAAGAATGCTTCTTTGTGGACCGCTGTTTTCCTGTTTGCCATACTTCCGTTGAGTGACCATTCAAAGCAAACAAGAGTTCTTATTTTTTATTATCGAAAAAGAGCTTTTTAGTAATTTTTGCGAATTTTTCTTTGTTTGTTTTTCAATTTCCATGTCTAGTTTCAAATTTTTAAATTTGAAAGTTATTTGATCTTGTTCCCTAAGAGTTATGCAGCGAAAGAGAAGCGAAACAATCTTGTTGCTCTGGAATATCACGTAAAATGTGTAAGTAGCTCTTTGCATTATCGAGGAAGTCGAGTTCCAGGATCCTATTTTTTTCTGTCTCGTGAGATTTACTGCTCCTAACACCTCTGAAATTGTAACAAGATTTACTCCAAAAATCTAAATTCAATTCAGTTTGATTCTGCTGGTGACTAAATTTCGCATACGTTGGATTTGAGACAAAAACAACTCATTCATAGCCCTTGTTACGTAGTTTTCTTAAAAGCTCTATCAGTCTATTTAACAGAACCAAATTGGTGAAGGACGTAAACAAGTCCACTGTTGAACAGAGGACTTGCGGGACACAATAATTTTGTCAAAGAAGAAAAGATTATGCCGTGTGCAACAAAAATAAGTGAACGCTGCGATAACTTATCACAATTCATCTAACCCTTTCAGAAGGTAAACGCGTTTAACTGAGTTGAGGGCATTTTAAAATTCCATTACGAAAACTCCTGATTTACAAGATGATTTCAGATCGCTCTCATACAAAGCCTTTGCCTAAGTAAATATTTAATTTCACCCATCTCCAAACTGCGACACTGAGCTCATAATCCTCAAAAAGAGCTACTGCATTCATGCTTTTTTCTATGGCTTACCGTTTTCCCGTGATCCTGCTTAAGATCACCCCAACCCAACAGCAATGGGGGAACACCAACTTTTTTTAAATAAGGCTGTCAATGAAGCACTGCTTAACGCTTGTTAAGCAAGCCTCCTGTGCGGTTTGTATGGTTATTCTAGTAGGTTATTCCATCGCAGCTTTAGATTGATGCATTACTTTGTTTCGTTTGCGATAATTGAGACGGAAATATTCTGTATGAGCCCACAGGTATGCTTCACGAAGACTTCAATTGTTCAAAAACTGTCTCCTTTGGTAGATCGAGGCAACGACAGTTTTGTGTCCTTCACGACTTTGTTCTTTTGGATGCAATTTTTTCAAAGCTGAAAAAAATTAAATGAGATATGTAAATAGTGTTCTAATACTCTATCGAAAGAAATTACATAATTATTCTCCAATTAATAAAACTCTAGAGCAATCACGCAGTTATGACGTGGCTGATGTGCTTCTTTATCGAACCTTTAAGACCTTTTCTATTTGTGCCACCCTCCCAGTACGCTATGCACCCCCCAGTTACAGAGCCTGAGACGTTACATAGTAAATCCTTAAGTAAAGATATGGCAAGTCAGTCTGGGAGTTGTCAATGCCATGCACCCAATAAGCTGGGGGACTCAAACCGAAAAGATCTAAACTTTGGATACTACTAGTAATCAGATTTTAACTCAGTTCACTTGAAACCCGCAGTTCTTAAAATGGTTTTCTGCGTTTTTTGACGTTGTGGTTCTATAAAAACTATAGCGACACACTATTCACCTGTAAAGGTTTTAATTTGAAACACAATCAATCCGTGTTAAAAAAGGAGCAAAGTTCTCAATGAATATTTCTCAAAAAAATGAATTACTATTTTTTTTATTTATTATTACAATAATAAATAATTAATAATGAACAAAAACTCAACATTTTACTTATTGAGAAATTTGTTCTGCATTTTCGCCTGTATAAAAGATTGCAATTTTTTAATTTGGAACTTGGTAAAAAAACATCGTTGCCAGATATTTAGTTTTAACTGGTTTTTTGTATATACTCAACATCTTTAGTTCTTTCAGCTCACTAATAAATTGATAACCAAGCTGTAGTGACTTGAGACAATATCGAAGTATCCACGCCGTAAAAATAAAAGCAAAACGTTTGTGAAATTTGTGTTGCAGAGCTACAGAATAGAAAAGGTTCCGTACTAGCACCAATTAGCTTTAGGCAAAAACATATCTTTCCAGATGGTTGTTCACTTTTTATTCCTTTGTAATAGACGCTCATAATACCGTATCAACTTGATCTACCTGCATGAAGAGAACTATGAAAAAATGTTTCAGCATCTGTTTTCTCCCCGCTGACTTTTCGTTCCGACAAACTATTTCAATTGGCGCAATTTTTTAAAACTGATAATCACCGTATTAGCACCAAACACATAAGACTTTCTTTTCTATCAAGGCTCCAAAAGTTTCGTTGCTGGGGAAGAGTTTTATAATTCTGAAGTAGGGAATATAGCGTATAATCACAAGAGAAATAAGTTTATAGGAGCTTAAAAAAGCTTGGAGGTTGTAAGGCTCAAGGTTGCAGCCACCTAAAAATTAAAAACATTTCGAGAGACGAATTAAAAAAAACTAAAAAAAAATTAGATCGAAAGCTGTTAAATCCATGCAATTCATAAAAAGAACGGCTCATCATGACTACTACAATTTTTTTTTCTCCAGCTCAAACAGAGCTAACGAAAGAAAACTGGTTCTTAACAAACGGAAATGCATCACACGCATTGCAGCGGACAGCCATCGCAAACTAGTGAGCCATTTTTGTCTTGTTTATACAGGATTAACACAATGAGCGTTCCAGGGAAATCATGCGTAAGTCTCACGTGGGGTATGTATTTTTATTTTGTTCTGCATTGAAACACAAATATATTATCTTAAAATATAATCTTAATCTGAACAGACAAAGACTTCATTTGATAAAACTGACTCCATGACGGTCACTGTAACCAACTACGTACACTGACCTTCAAAACTGAATCTATGATATGATTTTGCACATAATGTTCGGACTGTATTGATGTGTTGTCTATTTACAATCCAATGATATTGGATTGTACTGGTGTGATGTTGTTTTAAAGATCTTTTCACGCTTTTTTCGGCTTTTTCACGTCAAGTGAGAAGTCAACTTAGAGTGGTGATTTTAATCACGCTGGAGTCGTAAAGGGAGCGACAAAGCGAATAATTTCAAGGCGTGATTTTTTTCAAACTGCCTTTAAAGTGCAATAAGAATTTGGTGTTTCGAAAATTTTTCGAATTCTGAAGTATGTGTTCTAATGCTAACTATTTTCACATGACTGAACAAACCAATCGACGGGAAGCTACAGTTTTTTTACTCCGCCACTTGTTTTTTTCACTAACATCAAATAATTCACTAACATCAAATATTAGCTACAGTTTTTTTCACTAACATCAAATATTATTGACTGGTTGCTATAGGTAAGGGTTTGGCCTGCCAGTCATCTGGTTCTCTTAGTCTTGCTCCACCGATTTTCAAGATTTCTAATTTTTGCCAATTTTCTTCAGTTTTTGCCTCTTCCTTGCTTTTCCTGTCATTGATTCTAACAAGGCTGTTGTATTATACAGTAACAATGGAAACCGATTCTCAACTAAATCAGTGGAGAAAGAAAACATTCTATGCACAGGATAGTTCTCTTGTATTTCTTTAAACTTTATTTTTTAATCAAAACTTTCTTTAGAAATTAGGCAAACAAGAGACTAAAAAGACAACAAGAGACTAATGTTATTGCTTTGGTTGTTTCAGGACACTTCTTGAAGGATTGGACGTCTGTTACCACATGAGTTGTGAGAGCCTCAAGCCCAATTGAAGGAATGTTTAAGGTTACACTGATACAGTCAGCCCAAAAAAATTGATAAAAGATCTTCTGAGGTTGTATTTTTACTCGAATAGAATTATTGAAAAGATGTTATACTTTGTTTTGATCAAAAATTTGTCATTGAAAATTTTCCTGGACTTTTTACGCCCAATAATACAGATTTTTTAATGTTTAAGTTTGACTCGGCTGCAGAATCATTAAATGGAGAATACAATGGAGATGAAAAAATCTCTCAGTTGATCAAAATTTTTTAAATAGAAGTTATCGCTAAAATTCTGGTCATTCTACTAAAGTTTTCATTGTTTAAAGAAAAGAATTTTCGAAATGTTAGATGGCATTTGGGAAGCTGTCCAGTTAGAGCCTTGCTCAACCTCAGAGGCAGAATGCTGGAAGGCAATCGTATTTTTATACAGGACTACAAAGCCTCTAAGATGTTATCTGAAATCTATCAAGTGCTGCTTCATCGTTGCATTAAACACATCTGTACACAGAAAAGTTCAGGATGTGGAGAGTCTAAATTTATCTTTGCAATGCATTGCAAATGCCATCAGCTTCATGAACCAGAAGGAGTGAGCGCGGGTTGATGATGGAGTAACCAAGCAAACTGACTTTCAGCTAGATCTAGAATCTTGAAGAAAAAGAAAACATTCTTTACACAGGCTAGTTTTCTTGATCCCTCAAACTTTATTTTCGCACCAAAACTTTTTTCAGAAATTAAGCTTTACCGGTTCAGTATGCAAGCGTTTAGCTGATTGTGCACAGCTTGATATTCCTGAAAATAACTGATTGCGAGTCAAAACTGAGTATTGACCAACAACCAGGTAATGTTGGTATGACCATACGAGACACGTTCATTTTCGTTTTTTTTCACCTATGTCTATGTAAACGTGATCACTTAAAAACCTTTAATTTGACAAAAAGACCTTTACCAAAAAGAATTTTCGTGATTCCACTTATTGATTTTTTTTAAAAAATTTATACCGTAAAAATTATGCAGTGAAACCTATAAAATTTTCCAGCAAAAATAAAAGGATACGGTCGAACCACGATAAAGCCAAAAAAAGATTGCAGTGTAACTGCTTTGGTTGTTTTAAAACACTTCCTGAAAGATTGAACGTCTGTTGCCATACGAGGCTATAGAAAAATCATCTCAGGTTGTAATTTTACTCAAATAAAATCATTGAAAAGGGACCTTTTTGATGCGACGCTCTGATCAAAGATCCTGCATTGAGAATACTCTGAGATTCTTTATGTTAAAAAGACAGGTATTTTTTAACGTTTAAGATTGACTTGATTGAAGAGTCATTCTATGGAGAACCATTAACTGTCTTGGAGAACAAGAAAAACAATTGAGGGAATTTTGAATAGTTATTCGTTTGCTGGTCGTTAAACTTGGCTTCTCTGCTTTTCCTCAGATAACAAAACGTTTTCGAAGCAACGAAGATTTCATGAAACTGCAAGTGTTTCAAATTGCGACCATGAAAAACGAGTCGGGCCAGGTTAATTGTTTCCCTTTGGCAAGTACTCTGTTGGAAATCAAACGCCTGTTAAATGAAAACAAATCCCTAAGATTTCGAACTGGTTAGGAAAGCTCTAAGAGCAAGAATTGATGCTATAGTTTATACATAAACTCAAACCCTGACCGACTCTGATTTACATTAAGGCGTGAAAACAACAAAGGTTCAGAAAGGTGGCATAGTGTTAGAGTGTCATCTAGATTATTTCTGGTAGTGAGATGAACAATGATGAATATCCTTATACAAGAGTAAGTGAGCTCGTTTTGAAAATCAATTAGATTGGGAGATGAATAGTAGACGCCAACGTTGATCTCTGCCCAATTCTTTTGGTTGGCTGTAGATTTGTGGGATGTATCTGCAATTTTGCCTAAGAAGAAGCTAATGGGCATACCAATACTAAAGGGATTTTCCACTTAACAGTAGTCATATGCTACAAATTACCAAGAGTAAACAACAGACCACTAAGATATGCAGTTTTTTCTACAAAACGGACCACACCTTCAGTTACTCAGTTAGAAACCGATTATAATGATAGAGGTAATCATCAAATCTTCACAAACATGTAATCAAATTTCACGGACCTCGCCCTTTTATAGAGAATCCACTCCCGCTTATCCGTTTACAATTGACTTTTGAACGTGATTCTATGGCAATTGTTTCTATGTCTGTACATGCTTTTTCTGTTAAATTGACAATTTGATTATATTTCGATAGCATTTGCTTCTGTAGCATTTTACCAAATTGCCATAAATTAGCAACTACGTCTGGCATGTTTAGCACAAATCTCAAAATGGCTCTTAGGAGTTAAGAATGTTTTGGCAAAAATATCGGGATTTTTTTAACAGCTTAAGCTCTACCGAAACCATTGTATATTTAGCCCTCGGTGTAAATTTTCTAAATTCAACACATTCCTCAGTCTGGTATGTTTTTTTGACTAATTTGTTTAGACGATGTTGAAAAATTGTTCCAATTCCGTTTTCGAGCGAATGCTGAAATCAAATTTGATCTGGTGCCGAACTAGAACAGTTGCAATTTATTTGAAACCAAATAAATCAGTAGTATTTTTAGATTTAAAAAATGTCGTTTTCATCATCACTAAAACAAAATAATGCAAAAAGGAAAACTTTAAGTGCATGTCCCAATATAGAAAAGGATGGAACTGAGACAAAAAGGGGAGCAGCCAGAGAGAAAGAGAGAACAGTAAGGAAGTTCACATCTGCAATAATTAATGTCAAATCTATTAAAAATTAACGTTATTTTGAAAGTGAATCTTAAATAAAACTCAAATTTGCAGTTTTTTTATAAAAATGCGAATTTCAATGGGGAGAGGAGAGTATGAAGGAGAAGGTTGTAAACTGACACAAACTGCTTCAAACTTGGGTACTGAGAGATTTGAAAAATAGGTATATTAAGGAATAACTCTAAAAAAATAATTCATCCCTAAGTTATATTTTCAGTTACATGTATCAGTTCATTGACATTAAACTGATTTTAGTGTGTGAACAGACGTTTCTAACTTACCGCAGGCTGCAAACGTAAACATTTACTTGTAAAGAGCAGGACGGAAATGTCTGGCAACGTTCTGTAAATTGTTTGCCTATTCCTGGGACGACACAAACTTCAAGCGCCATGAAGCGATACTGTTGAGAACAGAGCCAGGAAAAATTAGCGAGGACGCACCCTGCGTACGATGATGTCAAATGCCTTTTAAATGCAGCAATTATCGATGACTTTGAGAAAAGCTTCCCAAATGTCACTGGCACAAAAATTAAGACGAAGTCAATCAACTCTGTCGCAAAAGCAAAGGGTGAAGACTTTGGCCGAGATCTCTAAGGCGCATTGTAAATCTCACTCCACAAATTCAACAGCATGTTTTGTACAATCCGAATCAACACCACCATCAGTACAAAACCATTCAACAACAGGGCCACAAATCCAATCAACATCAGCACAACAAGTTCAATCAACATCAGCACCACAAATCCAATGAACATCAGCGCCCCAAATCAGGCATCCCGTCAACTCCGGGGACACATTGACATCAGGAATCAATCGAGAGTAATTCATCTGAAAGAAAAGGTGACTACTCACGCAAATACACTTCATCTGGCAAAAAGCTAAAATTAACTCCTCATAAATTATGTATAACTTATGTTTAACTAAAGAGGAACAAAAATACTAAGTTCTGATTTTTTTCAGCTTCCAACAGACTCAAGGTTTGCTCTCCTCCAGATACTTTGAAAAACTATCGCTGGGGCACGTAAGCTCCAGTAGGTTTCCCGAAGAACCCAGGAGCGGTAGTAAAGATAACTTCCTGTTAATGAGTATGGACCAGACAGTGACTAAATGGCACAAGGATTTAAGCTCGATATCAGTAATGTATGTGGTCTTGATTGGAGCAGAGGAATTCTGGGATGTGCCAATCGCTTTCAATGTACACTGTACCTTCTATTATCACCAGAGGTCAAAGGAGCAAACGTGAGTGAAACTCAATTTTTTGCTCAATAAAAAGAAATGATGAATTAGGTCAAAAAGTACGATGTTGAAAAAGGAAACAGAGCCACTTCCTTTCAGAGATCACTTCGTCGGCTTGCATTTGGCTGCCAAAACAAAGTGCCACCAAAAATGGTCAAATAAAAAAGTGACTCTATGATCATGAAGACTGGAACATCGCTTTTTGTGACAAGAGTCGGGCACTCAATGGCTTTCGGGATAAACTTTATCAACATCAACGATTTTGGTCAACTTCAAAATTTTGTAACTGATTTAAATTTTTTAAATTGTTTGTTTACAAGTTGTAAGCTTCTACTTTATGGTATTTATTTTAAGGTGAATATTATTAGCCAAAAAGCACGCAATTAATTCATCAACAAAGTTTTTTGTTAACATCAGATGGCCTTTTGAAAAAAATATTGATCTAATTCGTCAATTATACAGGGAGGGACCTTTACAAGGTTATTCACAAGAAGATACTGTATTGTGCACAGTAAAATTTAGTTTTTATCACATTGTAAATCTTTCATTTTCTGCCGGTGCGGAACTGAAATTTTTTCGAGAAAGGGTAGCAAAGTGCAGCTGGGAAAAATGCTTCCAATATCTGAAGGTTTTGGTCAGAGAAGTTGTCCTGACGGATGAACAGGCAAAAAAATCCAACAAGTGATAAAATGGAGTACTTCAAGACAACTTGAACAGCCTTCAATGCAATTGAAGGAACAAAAACACCAAGTTCTGATTTTTTTTCAGCTTCCAACAAACTCAAGGGTTGCTGTCCTCCAGGTATTTTGAAAAACTATCGCTGGGGCACGCTAGCTCCAGTAATTTTCCCGAAGAACCGAGGAGCGGTAGTAAAGATAACTTCATGTTATTGAGTATGGAACAGACAGTGACCAAAGGGCACAATGATTTTAGCCCGATATCAGTAATGTATGTAGTCTTGATTGGAACAGAGGAATTCTGGGATGTGCCAATCTCTTTCAATGTACACCGTACCTTCTATTATCACCAGAGATCAAAGGAGCAAACGTGAGCGTAACTCAATTTTTTTGCTCAATAAATAGAAATGATGAAATAGATCAAAAAGTACGATGTTGAAAAAAGAAACAGAGGCCACTTCCTTTCAGAGATCTGTTGGTCGGCTTGCATTTGGCTGCCAAAACAAAGTGCCATCAAAAATGGTCAAATAAAAAAGTGACTCGACCACCAAAAATAGTCAAGAACTCGACCAACGGACCACCATTCATCAAATGTTCAGAGCCTCGTTGGATCAAATTGGTGACAATGTAAGAATCCTTTAAATTTTCCAACAATATACAATCTATTGGTTCAAACAATTGTATAAAGTGAAAAAAAAGTTTTCCGGTTATTCGAATCGAAGTTTTAACAACTGATCCTCAATTGAGGAAGACATTTTTTAAGCCATGTAAATAGTTACTTTAAGAGTAATTTCGTATAAAAAAATTTAATTTTTTTAACAGAAGAGGAGAATAGCAGAGTACAAAATGAATGCGATGAAGCAATCACTCTTCTGGGTACAGACATAGAAGATTTGGCATTTCGACCAAGTGGTGCTGATCATGGATCAACTTCCGCAGGTTTACCCATAATGTAACATGGTTCTCCTCTAGCTAACGCCACTCATGCCATCACTTTTTTCAAGAACTCATGTGACCACAATTAAAATTGCGGCAACTTTTGCCAACACATCCGATGCCACAACAACTAATGCTAACAGAAGTTTACCGCAATTTATTTTACAAAAACTCGTTTCACCGCATTCCTGCCCATAATTCAAAACCTTTCAATTAAACTTTAGTTTCAATCTTTCCATTTTTTTCACTGAAACAATCTTTTTAGTCTTAATTATTTTCGTTAAAATTTACGGCTTTTAAATTGAGCATGAGTTATGAATTGATAAACCAATAACACTTAATTCCAAAAGTGGGCTTTTTCAAAAAGAACTGGCCGTTTTTGATAGTGATTGGTTCATATATCTTTAACCAGATCTGTTTTTCTCGCCGCAAAATAATCAACTGAGTTTAGACAATGCAAAGGATTCGCGTGTTTGTTGAAAAAATTTTTATTGTGAATTTTGATTATTTTTTGTTTTAAAACATTGTTGAGGGACTTTTATACGTTTAACAAGATCGGTTTCCTTTCTCGCCGCAAAACAAAATTTGTTTACATAAGCGTTTTCTATTCATATTATTTGATTGATGGCATTTTGAAGCGCTATCATATCAGTTGAAAAGATTTTTATCTTGGGTTTAAGTTTTTATCAAAAGATTTTAAGCACTGTTGAGGGATTATTATACGTTCAATCGAATCTTTTTCCTTTTTCTTGCAACAAAGCGGTTTCCGTATTCTTAAAGTTGATTAATCAGCTTAAAGATTGAAAACCAGTTAGATATTTTTGACTTTGGGCCTCGATATCGGTTATTGAAAAGTTTTGATCAAAGACTGATATATATTCAATCGAACAAAAAGCTCGCCGATATCTGCAAAATCAAAAAAAAACTTCCAAACTGTGATCTCCTACACATGAATTTAAAATTGTGCCAGTCATTGTCTTTCTGTCATTGTGTTCGATGGACGTAAAATGAAATCATTGACCAAAAAAAAAGAAAAAAAGTTTGGTCGAAAAGAAACCGAGGACTCCGAAAATTTGATCATCCTTAAAACGCTGAATTTGGCGCCAAAATTTTCATCGCAACCACACAAAAACGAATGATACCTGAAAGAGTTCTTTTTGTAGTCAAAAGCGTTGGATAAAAGACAATTTTCCCTCCAAGGGAAGAACGAGACCAGATGAAAATAGTGGTGCACAGATTGCGATGAAGCAGAGTTTGAATAAAATCTTTTTCGATAAACTATTCAGGCAGAGGGGATTACAATGAGACCAAAAAATGAACTAATCGTCAATTTAAAAAATATGCAGAAAAAAACTTCAAAGAAAATGAATTCAAGCACTTCAAGACTCTCTTCAATCAATCCTCTAGCAAATTGCATGTACTTTAGGAAACCTCGCCCTTTTGAATGTTAATTTTTCTCCGTGGTATTTTTTAGTAAGGGATTTTGATACAAATAATGAAACTAACTTTCAGTGATGAGCCTGCGCATTTACGAAGAGAAGTAACTATTTCTGAAATTGAAAAGAGCTAAAAACGAAAAGAGTCAACGTTGGCAGAAAAAATTAATAGCATTTTTGTTTTTTTTTCAACGGCACTACGCATTGAGGCTAGGGTAAAAATACAATATCTGAAAAAACCAATCAGAGTTTGTTTTTTCAGCCAAACCAGAATTACCAGTACGTGAAGCTGTATAGCCAATAACACAATTTTTCCAATTAGTGCACAGTTGAAAAACTCATCGGATGACGTTGGCACCCTGTCAAAATGGAACTGCAAAAGCCGGTGATGATGTTTTTGACGGTTTCTAGTGGCGGTGCATTTTTACGTAATTGGTGCTCAAGAAAGGAGTTTCGCTGAAAACTTTCACGAATTGAGTTAAACTGGACAAAAGAGAAGTTACTATCAGAATGATCAATTTGATGACTAGTTTTGAGAAACAGGACTATCACAAGACCATTTTCATAGATAAGCCAGACTATAAAATTGATGTGGACAAGATATTCTTCCTTCTTTCAGCCGTCAAAGAAAGTGTTGGCCTGGATGATGAAAAAGAGCTCACTCAGACGACTAGTGAGTTTTTCCATTTAGCGGAGCAGATTCCAGCGTTGGGTTTCTCAGAAATACGTCACCATCTTAGGTATTTGCTAAAAACCTTCCAAATCAGGCGATATAGCGACATCAACACTGGACCAGTTTCTTGTAGATCACTGGGAGTCAATTAGAAATGAGAGGCAACATCAACATAAAGTTTTTAGAGGCAAAAAAGATATCCGAAAGTCGTGAATTTGCTTTAAAACTTCTGAAAATGACAATAACGACAACAAGTATCAACACATTCTCAAATTCAAATTATTGCAAAATTTGCGTGTTCAAGTCTAGAATCTCCATCGCTGTAACAACAAGTAGCGCTCTGCATGGTTTAAATAGGTTTTTGCGTTGTTTGTGTTTTTCGTAATTTTTTTCTTTTATAATCAGTGTGCCAATGAACTACGAACTGTTGAATACACTTCTACAGGACTGAATTGGCGTCTTTTCTTTAATTTTATTTGCTTAATCATTTTAAGAATCCGTTTGCAATCATTCTGTTTTCTGAGACCCAACTATCAGCTGGTGAAAAAAATAGCGCTGAGGAATTCTTTTGTTATTAATCAGTAGACTAATTTTATCTATAGTTTCAAATAAGCACTGATAGGTTTTTTGATAAAATATTCAAAAAAACTAAAATCAACTATAAAGAAACAGCACTGAGTGTTTTATTAAAATAATCAAAGGGAATTATATTTATAACAGAAAACACCACAGATTGATTTCTATTAAAAAATTTTGACGCTTATCATAATAAAGTCTTGTTTTTGATGCCGCAATTAGTCTTTGACGTTGTTAAAGTGACGGCCACTGAGTCCAAATGCACTCACAGATGAATTAAAATTGATTAAAAATAGTGATGTATAAATTGCAGCTCATTAGTTGTACGCTTTGACATTAAAGTTAAAATTGTAGACAAGGCCTACATATTCCAGTCATTGATTTCGTAAATTAAATTGTAATCAATGACCGCAAACCAAACTAACAATTCAATTCAGAGCGAAGCATGAAATTGAAAGTGAATAGGTTTGCTTAAAATTTCGGACCCTGATGGCAATAACCATGCTAAAAACTTGCAGACTTTGGTGACATAAAAACGTGAGACTTTTCGATCAGTAAGGGAATTTTGTAAGGATTGTCTGCAATTATATTTTTACTGTTGTCCTTCAACTAACCAGTTTTCTTCCACGAGAGAAGTGGCGACAAAACGTCTGCACTCATATTCGCAAGCGCAAACAACACTGATTTGTAGGATTGGCGACGTAACGGCCAGTACTTATTTGAGAATACAATTTTTTTTTTCAAATTTTGAGGTATGATCAGCTCATTTTTTGTTTTCTCTTTCTTTGCTTGATTTGATAGATACTTAAGCCAAGAATGTGGATGAATGGGATCGGAACATTCTGCTCGATCGCTTATAACGAAGCCTCCTTGTTTTGTTGTTATCATCTTCCTTTTAGCAAAATGGGACTTCATTCTTGGTTGTCGTTTCCCCATACAATGAAAATTTTAATTTGAAATTTTCCAAGAAAGGGAAACAACCTCCTTGTCTGATACCACAAGATTAATTTTAGTTCTCATAATCGCATTTTAAATACCACTAATCTAAACTCCCCAAAAAATGCTCTCATAATAGTTTCCAACTATTTTCTCAGTTGCTCGTTTTATTTTTTCTCCCATCGCCAGCAACAGCTCGATTTCTGAATTATCAATATCTAGACTTCGGTGTGGATAATTATTGGCTCGTTCGTATTGTAGAGTTAGAATCTTGTAGTTGACGTGGCCCGTGAAGTATCCGATAGAAGTAATTGGCGATTCAATAATTTCTAGGAAACTCATAAAATTGTGCAACAGATTGAGAGTTTTCACGCATTTGCCATCTATAAGATCAAATACGAAACTTTTAAAGGAATCAACACTTGTAAGAAATTTTTCCAGAATATCTTTTTGAAGAAGTTTTAGTGCCTCCAAAGTGTCTGGGTGTTCTTCAACTTCGGGTTTGTTGAGGATGGACTGAACGCTCTCAAAAAGATTTCGAGCTGATTCGATCTTCTCAACTCGGGAACCTAGCTGCCTTTTGAGATCTTCTTTAAGAATAGCGATACCGTAGATCGAATCTGCGTTGCAATCCCAACCTAAAAGCAGCAAAAGTGGGTCATTTTAAGTTAAGAGATCTGGGCTTGTGTCCTCATGGGGGTATTCAGAAATATAAAATAAAAAATTTGATTAGATTAACACTGAACGCTTTATATCTAAATCAAAAGTAATAATTGTTTGCATCAAAAAAGCAATAAACACGAAACCTTTTTTAAAATCTCATTTCCAGTAGATGTTATGAAAATTATGTAAGAAATACGGAATACAGCGGCAACCGTGAATATTTTTGCTTAAACGCATTCAGCAAGATTTTTTCACTAAACTTGCGACAAAAGTTTAATAGTGACGCTTAGCTTTGTGAAAAAGTTTTCTCTTTGAACGAATGACTGAGTTCTATGGAGAGATGTTAAAACTTAATGAATTAGTGGTTAAGCTTAAGGGTAAAATCAATTATGTTTAGTCTTCTTCTTTTCCTTGGCCTCATAAGCTGGGGTGGTTCTTGGTAATAAGGCTTTGGTTGTCCCAAATTTATTGTTTATCTATTCAAATCAAAAAACGACAAAAAAACCCAAATTAAACTCTTTTTAAAACGTAGTGTTGTCTAGTATAACGCTAATGTTCACGTTTTCCGGAAGTATGTCTCCTATTTTGGCTGAGATTGAGACGTTGTTTTAGAGTTGTCAAGTCTTATCTCTGACTTGCAAGTCTAAATGCAAGTCTTGGCCCAGATTTCATTATTTTGCACATCATTGCCAAGACGTGCCATTCGACTTGCAGGTCCAAGAGTTTCATTTAGACGTGCAGATGATGAACTAAGACTTGAAGACTGATGAGTGTATGAAGTGGCATATCTGGATCACTACTCATATAAAATTTACAATTAGACGTGCACAGTTCTGATATTGGCTGGAGTTAGATCGAGGTTCAAACGCATATTTTTACTTTGATCGTTCTCCATCAAAATTTAACGCAAATCTTACGATATTAACTTCATAGAAAATCAACATAAATTTAAAGATAGCACAATGGAAGGGATGCATTGAACATTTGTTTTCGTTTTGCCACAAAAGCTTTCTTTATTGCTATAAAAATTAGTTTTTTTGCTGTAAAAAAAATCTTAACCTAAGTTATCACATTTCTTGATTGTTATCAATCACAACCAGGCTAAGCAAACATTTTGGTTATTGCAACCCAGCTAAGCAATTTTAGTACAGCAGTTTTAATCAAGTACTCAGTTTTATACCTTTTGAAATAGGTATTAATGCCACGGATTGCATTTCTACGTACGTAATTGCCCATGAAAACAGACTGTCTAGATCAAAATTCAGTGAAATGTCACTATGCGAACTATTGAGAAACAAATTTTACAATCCATTTTTGACCTGCCTGTGTTTATCACCAGCCTGTATTAGCAGCCTGAACAGCTTGAGCAGCCCGACTAATCATATTTCCTTAAAATTCAAATAATGAGAAAAATTTAGTAACAAACAAAAGCCCCAATAATTTCTTTAATCAGAGCTTCAATTTTGGTTAGCAAATAAATTTAACTACCTTCTGCCTCTTATTGTGCTAATTTGAAAAACTAGAAGTTGTTCAGTTTTATCTGTCAAAAAAAATGACAATTTTTGATTCTCATTGAAAAAATTGTGAAAAAAACTCGTAACTGAATTTCAAAAATTTGGACAGGCATAGGGCAGGTTCTAATGATTGAATAACCCTGCAAATTTCTCATGGTTCACTAGTAGAAATGATGGCCTAATTTATGTCATTAACAGTAAATTAGCTCATAAAATAAACAAAAAAAATTGTACCCGGTTTAACTATTGGCAATTTGTATTATAAAACACCCCTGAGAGAAGGAGTACGTTGTGTTAGAAGGTTTATATTTTTGATAAAGTGCAGATGTATTTAGATAGAGTAACAGCTGTGATCAGAATCATCCTAGCTATTGATTGA
Organism: Convolutriloba macropyga; assembly: GCF_964194025.1. Lineage (NCBI taxonomy): Eukaryota > Metazoa > Xenacoelomorpha > Acoela > Convolutidae > Convolutriloba > Convolutriloba macropyga. The sequence continues at coordinate 17,675 of NW_027449329.1, forward strand.
AAAAAAGATAAGATTTTGCATTATATAAACACTTCTCGTTTCTTCAACGTTTTTCTATCAGTCAAAAGCCCGCCAATATCAGATTCGATCAAATTGATAAGGTAGTTAGAATCAAAAGTATCATATCATTGTCTTTTAGTTGACAAAGGCGTTATGAGGTAGCATAGCATAATAGCATAAAAAAACCATATCAAGATTGTTGTGACATTGTACAAGGGATTCATCAACCTAGGTAAAACAACAAACATTTCACCTCGACTTGACAAAAATTCATGCTCGGCTAACGGTGGTATAAAAAAACCGTGCTCAACCCAAATAATTTTGAACCAAATATGGAAATTAATCAGGCTGCACTTTTACTCGACCCAAAACCTTGTCCTCGTGCGTGGTGGACTCAAAAGCGCAAACAACTGGAAAACTATACATTTTGATCGTAGCACATGGGAAAAACTATTAAAATTCAGCTACCTATTTTCTTTCAGCCAGGTAATGTGGCAATATACAAAGGCTGCAATACATCTTTTAACTTGAGAGCTGACAAATTTCTTACTTCTTGTTTTTTGGAAATATTGCTACTCAATAAAAAATAAAAATTGCTTTTGAAATTAGCATTGTTCTGAATTTAAAAAAGAAACAACTGAAAGCGTATTCTTTGTGGTTGAGGAAAAGAAAACCATTCAGCTACCCAGTTTCGTTCAATCAAGTAGTGTGGCAATTTACTCCAGCTGCGATAGCTGTTTTGTTTTCAAATTTCGTGTCCTAAGAACTCAGGTTAAGGAATGTTTTTATCTGTTTTGTGATACGAAATTATATGCAGATTTCGCTTAATGGTTACGCTGTACAAATCCACTATTCAAATTTAGACTCCTTGTATTCGGAGCTTTTTTAACTCTATATACATCTCTATTTATATTATTAAATTCTCTCTATTTGTATTACTATATCTCTATTTGGATTTAAAAAAGTACAACCTTGACAGTTAGTTTGTGCGATTAACATCGAGTCACGAAGTGCATTTTGTGATTTGATCCGTAGAATCTAGAAAATAGGCAACATGAAAATCTTTGCAGAGCGGTATGATTAACCAAATTTACATTGAGGAAAAACATCAAGCATGAACTGAAGAACGACAAAATTGGGGTAGACATCTATCAAGATGAAATAATTTATCATTCTGGTCCCACATATCCGATAAATCACTTGCCTTGTTTTAAATCTCGGTGGGACTGTACATCCGTACTTCTGTTTTTAAAAATACAATGTCAGGGAGATTCAGTGTAAAGATTGAGTTAGCTTTGAGACCTTAAAATATTTTGTTTGGAATCAATAAAAGTATTTTTGCGATTTGATAATTAAATAACGGGCTTTTCAAAATTTCGTTTTCGCGGTTGATGCTAATTTTTTGTTCTCTCAAATTTTACTCTGTAAACAATTCGTAACAAATGATTTGAATACTTTCTGTTTTGTTTCATGGCCTTCATCTGACGTTTTCAATTTTTCCAGAAATTAGAAAAAAATAATTCCTTTGTATTTTATTGGACATAGAGTGCCATAGGACCCGAGTTCCATAGTCAATCAGTACTGATTCATTATATTCCAATAGTAAAACGTTAAATGAATGCTAAATCACAGTGTCCCAAGGGTAAAGTTACCTTGCATTATGTTCAGACCGAATTCAACCCAAATTTTTAGTTATCAACGACAATCGCAATTTCGAAAGACCATTATCAGACTTGAAACAAGATTTTAGCCAATGTGAAACACTTAATAGCGCTGCGCTGAACTTGATCTGTACTTTGACATTAGAATTGTTTGCCAAGAATTTTGACGGCACATCCACCCCTCTCCCACGCCGTTCTTCCTTGCCATCTGGAAATTTTGATTTGATCTTTGTTGGATTTCTATAATATCTGTGTTTACGTCGGGACAGTGGCACATGGGGATGGCGGCGGGTGATGTAGTCTCGGGTCCATATGCTCCAATGAGTGATGATAGAAAACGTTCAGTGACAACCGTGAGGACGTGTTTCACTTCAGAATCCAAAAAAGGAAATGAGCGGCGAGGAGGTGTGTAGGAGATGCGGCGAGGAGGATTGTACATGCTAGTGAAACGTAAAACTTGCCAGTGTTTGTAATGTGAAGCGTGAAACTTGATATGTGAAACGTGAAATGTCCCATGATAAATAGAGAATTTAAGTTTTTTATGTTCATACTAAATTCAGAACTTTACTATGAATTTTGCTATGAAATGTAAAAAAGGTGCCTTGATCAGAACTCTGGCCATAGTAAAAATCCTAATGCAATTTTTATAATTCAGGTCCAGAATTGGAGATGAAATCCTACTGTTCATCAAATTTACTATCCAAACTTATTTAATTTTGATTCGACTGTTGTCCCTCTTCAGTATTATTAACCCAGCTTGTCGTTTTTTGATATTTTCTTTTTTTGGCTTTCATCATAACGCGGGTGAATTGATTGTGTGTGCAACGGCTTTGTTTTCGTTTTGCAGGTTATCTGTCTGTTTGTGATACATTCCATTGCTGTGATATTCGGTGAATTTTTAAATTGCAATTGGCGTTTCATCGTTATTTTTGATGCATACAATTAACGCATTGCCAAATTCCGAAAGTATTAATCTTACAGTGGTTCTCCATTTTTCGAAACATTCAACAAGTGCAATGATCCGCCAAACAGCAGATATATGTTGCTCATAAATGAGGTCAAATTTTTTAAGATTTTTTTTGTCTGCCAAAAAAGGCCTCCTAATTGATTGCAGTAAAAATATTACTTTAGCCGGAAATTTTTCACCCTAAATCATCACAACTTTTGCTTTTTTTGAGATGACATCGCAACCCCGCTCACTAACTTGTTTGCCACAATTTTAAACATTGATTCAAGTTTATAAAGTTTGCAATAGTTTTGCAAAAATTTTTCTGCGGTTTAAACATTTAAATACAGAAAAAAATGGGTTGAAATGTTGTCAAATTGTGAGTCCAGCAAAAGTCTCATCATGAGTGTACTCAACATGTGTACTTCTTCATCTTTGGTGATACTGAAGAACTAGTACTCAATCACAAATCTAAAATTTTTTGAAAAAAGCTAGATAGAAATTTTGGAAGCGGAAATAATTGACAAACGTTTTCATTGTGGCTAATGTTTTTTCTCGGCCCAGCATAAGACTTTTCCTTGACTTTAAAATTGATTTTGCGGAAATTTTCTAATAAAATTTACGTTTCACTTACCACTTCCCTTATTTTCTGGCTTGCGGACCGGCGATGAAGGAATATAATAGACAAATGTTTTCTTCTATAGATCGTTTAAAAAGAAATTTCCTATGTTTATCAAACACTAATTATTTTACTGGATAAATACAAAAAAACTTGTTTCGGTCTATGGCTACAATATTTTTCTTTAGGTTAATCGAAATCTCTCATTTCAAAAGCTCTCATTTTAAAAAAAATAGTTATAAGTACAAAATTGGTTAATTTTAAACTGAGAGAGGTTAAGGTAAACAATTCACATTTTTCATGACTTCCGGTAGGCAACAGTACAACTGCTTATTAAAGCAAAAAACTTAATCTTAAAACTTATGAATCTGACTTATAGCACATTTAAACAAAAAGGCTAATGCGAGACAGAGCATAGCACAAATTTTTCCAACATACATCTTACAAAAATTATAATTTTATGCCTGCAAGAATATACAAAAGTAAAAACTTATAAGTAAACTAATTTTTTTATCCGGGGTTTAGTTTAATTAGTTGAACTTCTTTTAATCACAACTGTCAGATTACCAGACTTTTGATAACTGCAATTGCTTTGGTGGTCTCCAATGTAAAAAAAATGTATTTAGGAAAAGACGAAAAAGAAACTTTTAATTAATTGCGGAGATGTTTTATATATTATCTGAAAAATATATAGCTGCTTATAATAGCAGATCTACAGCAACATTCAATTAGAGTGACATGCACTAAGTTGACTTTTTCTTCTATAAGTACCGCTAAGAAAAAACTTTTTGAAAGTGAGTTTGTTATTTTTGAGAACGCTGAAGTTGCTTGTGACCAAATTTTTAATCAAGCAAGAAGTGATTATTTTTAACAAAAAATTAATCTCTTCTTTAAGAGTAAAATATCACTTTAATCACGCTAGTCAATTAAAATTGCATGATCAAATGAACAGAGGGCAGTTTTGGAGCAATCGTGACATCGATTGGTTGTGTCAAAAATCTTGATGACGAAGTAAAAAACATAACAGGACAAGTCTTGACGTAAAATTCAAAAAATTTTCAGTGACAGAACAAAAAACTAGACCTAGAACGGACTATGAGTGAATTGGGAAAACCATTTCTAAAAATATCAGATAAAAAACAGAAAATCAATGTCAAAATGCCGCATGTGGCCAAAAAACCACTAGCGAGAAATGGACATTTGGTCGAAACAAAAAAAAATAGGACTAGAATGAACTATGAATCGACTGGGAAAGCCACTTAAAAAAATCCGATCCAAAAATAAACAGTAAAATCAGAGTCAAATTGTCGCATTTGAACAAAAAATGACTGGCGAGAAAGCGTTCAAACACCGTTTTCTCACTCTGCTTTAAAATTAGAGCGAAAAAATTTTACGCCGCAAAACCACTCGCGTTTTCGCTTCACTTCCTGTTTCGGTGTGACCAAAATCACTACTCCAATTTGACTCAAAAATGATGAAAGTGTGTGAACAGATCTTAAAAAAAGACAGCGCCCCAATACAATTCAAATTCTTTAAATTATAAAAAAAAACATATTAGGGCACACCAGGATATACAATACGAGAATTGAAAAGTGAACAAGAGGAGCCAAAGAGATGAAAACTATCTTACATATTTAATAGAAAGATTGAGCGCTAATGTCAATTGAATTGTAAAACTTTGACATCAGCGTTCTGAATACCTAAATTTATTACGAAAAGTAACAAAACGAGAAAGAACAAAATAGCGCTCAGATATTGTCAATGAAACTTAGCTCAAACAATTTAAAATAAAATTATGCTTCAAATTCTTGTTGTATATATCTCTGAAACCAATATTGTATTGCTAAAGTTGATGCAAAGAACCCCTTTAACCCATCCAAGCTCAAAAAAGTTTAGCTGAACATTACGAAAATATCAAAATGTATCAAGAAATATGATTAAAATATAAAAGAAATCACCGCTAATTTCTCAAACTTTTTGACACCAACAAAAAATCAATAGCAGTTTTTTTCTAAAAAAAAGATTGAAACCTAATAGAAAAAGAGAAGCAAAAACAACTGAAAAACATAAAGACATATCAAATAAATCAAAAACTCTTAACGCAATCTTTTTTTTAAAAAAAATACCAAATTTAAAATGCTCTTGACGCAAATATCTTCAAAAGCAGTGCTGTCGACATCTACCCCATACCCAAATTCCAGGCCATGGAAAATTTTGATTGGCTTCTAACTGTCGACGAACTCAAAAATTGAAAAACTTTTTAAAATTAGAAAACCCAATACCCTAAGCAGTTTTGAGTTTAAAGGAAATGTTCAATGTAGAGGCTTGATAAAATCTAATCTGTGCAGACCTCTGGGGACTAAAACCAGTGCCAATCGAAGAATAATTTAACAGAAAAACTTGAAAACATGCGAATAAATAATTAGTGTACATTTTTAGCTCAAATTAAAAACAAGCCTTTCACATTAGTTGCAGGCCTTCTGAGCAGCTACGTGAGGCTATATATTTAAAAGACTTTTAAAGTCTATTGACTGTAATCAATGTTCATTTGCACTGGGTTTTACTTGTTTATGCCGTTTGAGTGATCACATCTTACAAAAAAAAGGAAAGAAAACCTTACAATCCAATTTTTTGGCTTGTAAGAAACCGCAAGGAGGCCAGTAACAGCTCATTTTTGCAGCTCACTATTTCTATGATAGTTTTTTTATTACGATGATTCAATACCCATTCCCTTCAAAAATATTACCCTATATTTTGACTAATTTTCTCGTTATCAAACTGCAAACTAAACTATTGGCAGGCGAGATATCGAAAAAAATCCACGCTATAATTATTCGCCTCATACATTTTTAAGGTCTTGTTTTATGGTCTTCATTTGTAAATGCCATCCACTTATTAAAGAAGGAGAAATAAAATCAAGCATTGCAGCTTTTGTCTAAAATAGTTTTTATCAAAAGCTGCAATGCAAAATGGTGTCTTAATCTAAACCCATTGTTCACGCTGTCATACAAAATTTCTACCGCCAAGCTCGGTGCTGGTGGGTGAACCAGCGTTTTCAATTTTTGATCAACATTTTTGTCAGAAACTGTGATACCAAAACTTTGTCTTAAGAGAAAAATTTGTTATCAGCTACACCCGGGTTGAGAAATTGCGACGAAATCGAAGCAAGAACTGTCGTTTTTGGTCGACTTTTGTCAATTTCGTCGGTTTTTTATGTAGGAAATGTCGATTATCCACGTTTTCGTCGGTATTGTCGGTATTTGATGTAAGAAGTGTCGATTAGCGTAGTTTTCGTCGGTATTGTCGGTTTTGGCAGTAAGAAGTGTCGATTATCGTCGTTTTTTGTCGGTATTGTCAGTCTCAATTTGTTTTAAATACAAAAGAAATAGAGTAAAACTAAGTGACAAGTGGTGCAGTGGAGGAGAAGGTGGCTAGTAATATACGGGGTCCCAGGTTCGAATCCTGGCAGGGACTGTCCGGTTTGTGAGATTTTTAGAATGGCAAAAACCGACGATTCTTACGTTAAAATACCGACGAAAAAAACGTAAGGGCTTTGATCAGTTTTGGCGAAGAAAAAGCGACGAAAACCGACGATTTCTTATGTTTAAATCCGAAGAATTTCTCAACACGGGCAGCGTCGTTAATGATCAGAGACAACACCGATAGTTATGAGACATTGAGCAGAGGTTGACAAGAATCGTTGTAAGAATAACTGAAATTGCATTTTGCCATTTTTTCCTGTTGACCTTGTACCAGCAAAAGAGTGAGAACTGAGTTTGTGGTTTGTTATATTGTTTACTCATAAGCTTAATTATATAGTGATTGAAGTACTTACTTGGACCAGAATCACAATAATCCGAAGCATGAGCAAACGAGTGAGGCCCAAACTCTTCGCGCACAACAGTCTCATCATCTAAAATGAAACGAAAAATTCATTTATTCTTAACAACTCAATCAAAAACAAACCCACTTATTTTTTCGGATCATTTCCGTCAATGTATAATTAATATTCAATCGGGATCGTCTCACCAATTGTTCCAATCCACCGGATTTGGGAATGATTACGTATTGGCACCTCTTCTATAACTGTGGCTGTGCATAACAACTTAGAGGTCTTCAATATAACAAAGGCCGCTCAATTTCTTTGAACCCTAAAATTAATATTTAAATCAATTTTTATTGGTTTTGCAAAAAAAACCTTTCAGGCAATAGAATGTATTAATCTCAGTTAAAAATTTCCAAGGGTCATTGGTGGTACAATTTTCTTTGATTTCATGCTAGGTCATATATGATTCTTAGTAATCATACTATGTCATATATGACTAGTATAATTTCTTAGTAGTCATACAAAGATCATATATGATTTCTTGAAAATCATAAAAGAATAATACATAACAAATGATAAGCCGAAAAATTGTATTGTTTTCATTTTCGATAGAAATTGAAAAAAGTTCGCGAAAATCATACATGGTCATAGATGGTCCAAAAAAAAACATTCACTGATGGCAAGAATTCCCGTATAATAAAGTTAGAGAGCATTTAAATTTTTATATTGAATTTGCAGTCCACATATGACTAATTGCGTGCACTAAAACAATGATTTTGATTTTTATACGTATCTAGAAATTGATTTAATATTCAATGCAAGAAATTGCACCTTTCTAATGAATGAGCATTTTTAGGTATAAAATGGCTCCAGAGAATAAGAAAACTTTAGTCATATAGATACCTGGACTTGAGTCTCAGATCATGTAGGCAGTGACCCAGTTTATTTCTCTAGTAAAAACTGAATGCACTTTTTAAAAATAACATATTCAGTGTGAATTAAGGTTCTTTATGATTCAATGGGAATCATACTAGGATCACATATGACTTCTTGGTTATCATACATATATCATTTATGATATTTTTGGTTTCATACTAGGATCGTACTAAGAGATGAAGTATGGACAGTTTGAAATCATATATGATCCTTAAATAAGAAAATTTGAATTTTGAAATTTTATAGTTTATTTTTAATAGATGAGTAACAGGTTGAGTAACAATTCAGTTTCTGAGACCTGATCAGCATTTTTGAAAATGAAGTCAAAATTGGATGACTCAATAATGCTTACTTTTTTCAAATCTCTGTTAATGTACATTTTATGGAAAAATGGATAATCTGGCTAAAAAAAAGTATAGCACAAAACAAGGAGTCTTTCTTTTCACTGAAAAACTGAAAAAAATGAAAATGGAAACAGATGCTTGTGGGTTTTATTATTAACAAAAACTACGCCTTATTCTAGGAAAATTGTCAGGAGAGTAATAGAAGTATTAGAAAAGGAGAAATCACTAACTTGCGGTTGGGTTTTCATTGTTTGGTGCGTCGTTCATTGTCAGAAATTTAAATTTTCAAATGAGTAGACTGTTGGGTAGCACCAATAAAAAAGATGCTGTGTTAGATTAAGTTTGTATCAGAAGATAATAAAAACTAAGCCTCGAAAGTTCGTTCTTCAAAAGTTTTGATGATGTGTTCAATGTCAATTTGGGACATAGGTAAAAATATACGAGCAGATATTAGTGGTTTCAGTTTTTCTTTTAAGTAGTCTTTCGTTTGCTCAGGTGAGAAAGGAACTGTTTGTTACAATTCTAAGCAAAGAAAATAACTTGATAATTGTTTGTGTTTATGAAAAGATGCAATCGAAGTAAGTTCGGGACATGATGCAGACACAGCCACAAACTATTTTAAGAATAAACAACAAAATGGCTAAAACATACAGACACTGATTTCATTATTAGATTGAAGCACTTTATTGTTATTATGTGTGCAGTCAAAAAATGCGTTCTAGCGGAAACACATGTGCCCATGAATATATGCATGTAATATCTGTTTTAAACGGATTCTTTAATTACAAATTTGGCAAAGTACGCTTTGAATAAACTAGTTTTGTCAATTTTAGCTGCTGTTTTGTAGTATTTACGTAGAAATTAAGTATTTACGTAGAAATTAAGTATTTACGTAGAAATTAAATATTTACGTAGAAATTGGTGGTTTTCTGTTTTTCTAACTGCACGTTATACTAGTTACTTTCATCTTTATCACTGAAGTAAACTAAATAATGTGCATCACTATTGCGACATAAACATCATTTTTATTATTAACAATAACCATTTGTGTAGTATTTATTAAATTCATAACTTCGAAAAAATTGTTTGGTTGCCTGTGAGATGGCCAATTCTCTGGATGTGGACCCACGACTACGAACGGTCACAGAAATTATCGCTACTTTGTCCATTTACTCAGACCAATTTCCAGAATTAAAAGAATTGGTTTCTGCTCTACATGTTGTAGAAAATTATGTTGGATGGAGAGACTTCAGCAATAAATTTGACCCAAGCAATTGTGACAAAATTTTGTCAACTTGTGACTTTTTATGGCAGAGCCTGAAACTTCTGGAGATTTCATACAAAAAGAAACACAGGAACAGTTTGTTCTTGCAAAGTGATTTGGACGACTACAAATCGACCGCTGTGATGCTCAGAGATCTATGCCGGTTTGATCTTCCAGAAATGGGAATGGAAAACACAAAGTATGATGCAAATTTAGAATTTTTTTTTCATTGTAGCAACCAAAAGATGCACATTTTTTCTGATTCCTAAAAATTTTTCTACGTCAAAAGTATATCTATACATCACAACGGCTTATATTTGCTTAATTTGTTAAACCTGGCAAATGTCTCAATGCCATTCATCGAATCAGTTCTTGGATGGCAGACAAAATTTTTGGCATTAAACAAAATTAAATGTTGACTCTGGAGGCGAAAAAGCGCAGTTTTTAGGCTATATAAACACAAATACTTTAACGCCTTTTTTCAATTGATAATGTGAACGATGATTTTATTCACTTATTTAACAAGTAACAATCAATATCAAGCATCATTTATTCAAAAACCAAAATTGAGTAGATGAGGATTTATCACATAACAAGTGGACAAACATAGCACGTGATATCACAATCTCTCAATCATTTCCAACGCATCCAAGAATAATTCAAGCCGAAAAAGATCAATAAATAGCACCCAATACTGAACGGGTATAAATTAGGCTTGGTTGAACTACATCTCGATTAAATTACAATTGATGAGGTTATTTAACACCCCTCTAATTTTATTAATAGTTTTGAGCCATGGAGAGCATTTCAAATAAATAAAATTTTTGGTTATTCCCAACGTTTTTGTTAAGGTATCTGCCAGCCGGCGATCCGTGATCGAATAGATCAGCTCTTGAAATCGATCCTAGTCCAGCTTCGGAACAAATTATCTTTCAATTAGCTGTTTTTGTTTCTAGATTCACTTAATAGAAGAAGAAAAACATTGTTAATTCCTTTGAGTATGAACTATAAAATACAGAACATAGTTTAAAGGCAATGTAGTGTTAAGAAGTATAAATGAAACAAACATATTGGGAAAGTTTAAAATTGTATTAAATTTACAATGTGTTAAAAGATCGACAAATTAAGAGAGATGAATTATAATTATGAGAGAATATTAAAAAAATGCTAATTCTACAATTAACATTTTCGAGAAAATAGAAAAGTTAAAAAATGCTAATCCACCAATTAGCATTCCGTAGAAGGTTAGATGACACCCTAAAACTAAGTCAAATTAAGATAGAACTTGAAAGATTTGAGATTAGAATTCAATTCAGAAACCGATGGCTCTTTTAGAAACTCATTCCAGAAGTGATTTTTTATTGTAGTTTTGAGAGCCCGCTTTTTAGTGATATTCCGCGTAAGGCGAGAGGTAAATCGTTATACCAGTCCATTGCTTTTTTGAAAAACAGTTTTGCATTATATTTGATTTGCTCCAAATGACAGCTTGTTTGTGCGGTCATTCATTTTAGCACTTAGGGTTGCTAACTTGAGTTCAATGAAAGCTGGTAGATCTGCTTTTAGAAGCTTTATAAAATATATAATAACCCGATACTTTATGAGGTTATCTACTGGTAAAACTTTGTGTTTGATCTTGAGATCAGTAGTCCTGTCAAATTTGGTTCTATTGAAACATGCTTTTATCCTCCGTTCAGTTGTTTATTTAGAGTAACTCGAAGTGATTTTTTAAGACCTGAGAACGGAACAATTGGGTAATGCAGATGACTTAAAACCTGAGCGTTCAGTAAAGCAGACCTAGTTTTCTCTGGAAATATGTTTTTGATGGAGTAAATGACCTTTATGCCCACAGACATTTTTCTTAGTACATTTTTATTTCTTCATTGAAAGAAAGATTACAGTCAATATGAACTCCCAAGTATTTCACACCTTTTTTTCTCGAGAACTGTACATCCGTTAACATCTCTTTCTTCGATTTAGTTCCTTTTAGGGGCTCCAAAAATAATGAATTCGGTTTTGCTTTCATTTACATTTAACTCATTTCTCTTGAAAAAGAGAATGAGTTTAGCAATATTTTTTCAAGATGTCATTTTGATTCAGAAATTGTTTTTCCGCTGCAAAGATAAATGTATCATCAGCGTATTGGATTTTATTAGAATTCACACCTGTATCATCTTTCATATCATTTACATATATGTTGAAAAGCAGTGGGCCTAGCACAGTGGTACTGCACGGTTAAGTGCTATCCAATTTGATTCATACTTCGAGAATTTGACCTTTTGAACACGGTTTTCTAGATAAGATTTTAGGATTTTATTTGCTTGTTCAGGAAAACCTAAAAGTTTAGTTTTCTGTAGAAGAATAGGATGTGATATCGAATCAAAAGCTGTTGATAGGTATAAAAAAGTTCCTGTGAAAGGTGCAATTAGTGGTGCAATTAGGAAAATTTACTAATTGCACCACTTTTTGCAGGCTTCTGTTGTTGCGTTATGATTCGCCTCCTCATTCTACTTGAGCAACATTTTGCTCCTGAATTGTAACCTAATTTTAAACAGTAACCAGTGTCAACCTTCATTTTCTCTATTTTATCAGCCCAGTCTGGATATCAGAAACCTCGTAAGTTCAGCACCGATTCATCACCCCTTCTGAAGACCCTCCTTCCAGAAAATTTTTTAAAGAGTGCATCCTTTACCGACGTTCCAATGTCACTTAGTTGCATTTTCTACAAAGCGGCTGTGTATGATCTAGAGAAAAAGACTGCAGAGTATTTTGCGATTGAGTGATCAACAAAGAAGGCTCGCTGTAAAGCTCTTTCTCTTTAAAACAACCCTTACTAAAAAAATCCTTCATGTCAAATCTCGGGTCGAGGTTTTGACAAAAAATAATGAAAGATTAGCGGTGAATGGCGGTAAAAAAATTGTTTTCACCGTAAACCGCCCTCAGCTTTTGGCGTTGAATGCGGTGAAAGCGGTAAATTTTTGTAAGATTTGCGGTTTTTAGCCGTGAAAAGTTTTTTCTTACCGCATTCTGCTGGTAGCGTTGAAAATTTTTTTCACCCTATTCTGTTGATAGCGTTGAAAAATGTATTTCGCCGCACCCTGCTGTTAGCGGTGAATTTTTTTTCCACCGCTTGATCGGTGAAAAAAAATTTTCACCGCTTTATATTTTTTTTCACTGCAATCATTCGATTAAGCGGAGTTCTTACATATTTACTCAAATTCACCGCAATTCTTACATCTTTTAGCAATTTTTCGCGGTTACACCTCGACCCAGGATGCGAATGTTTGTGTATGGAGAACAATTTTTTAGTTTGGTTTTATATAGTCAAATTAGTTCGTTACAGCGCACTTCCGAAGCGAGAGAACCTCTCATGATGCCGAAAACGCTTATTGCCTAAAATTATTCAAAATTTTCTAACCAAAAGGCACCCTTGTACTTTAATTGATAAAAAAAATGGAAAATCATTATTTCGAAAAGTAAATTCAAATCGCTACCCAGAAGCAAAGAATCCAGTGATAAACTGATGCCAAACTTTCCGTAACCTCTCCTAGATGTTTTTGGTCACTAAATCTAAATATTGATAGTTTTTGACAAACTGAGCAAAAAATTTTAGCAAAAGCTCACTTGTTAACATTGACTGACTTTGCAATTAGTTATATTGAGAGATATATATACACACACGTGGCGAGGAACGAAACATACGTCTTTCCCAAGGTACTCAATGTATTTCAATCGGAAAGAAAAGCGAAACCATTATCCCACCAGTAAATAAATATCAATACCCACACATAAAGAATTCAACGAATATCTACAGACAAATTTCTATGTTAGACCAGTTTGGTCAAAAGTTCTAAATATTGTTAGCTTTTAAAAAAGTTCAGCGAATTTTTTTGATGAAGTTCATTTGATAACATTGTGTGGAATTGCAAATAGTGTTTTTGAGAAATATAATTACAAACAAGGCTTGCCACGTAACAAAAGTCTTTGCCAAACACGTCGTCTGACAAGCTACTGCGTAAAAAAGTTTTGCAAATAAAATTGTGATAATAAAGGAATTGAGGCTCTTATGAATCAATGAATCGGTGTGGTGAAGCACTTGATTCATACCTAATAACGTCGATTATCGTCTTTGATACGCCAGGTTGAATTACTTAACTATAAAGCAGTCTTTAAGAAAACTTTTAAGAAACCTATCAATTGAGAACTCTAAAACAACGTTTCTTCGGTTTATCTCCCTTTTAACGCTCAATTTGGTAGCGCACAAACTTGAAAAAAAAGCAATCGAAACCCAAAAAACTTTTGCAGGAAACTGATGCCCGATGATATTAAGTGGAAGAAATTTGATTGCAGAAGCGACGAGGAATTGAATGTCAAAAATTGCAGATAAACAGATAAAGGACACAGTCAACAAAACAAGGACGATCCAAGCAACGAGAACATATGTTTGTTTTTGTTGAAGAAGAAATAACCCGTTTTTTGAACTGAGCAATAAGCAAGTAATTTAATTGAACGCAAAATTAAGTCCAATAAATGTTTGACTGACATACAATCATTTTGACGACCTATATCAAATACTCAATCCTGGAGCCTTAATCGATTGAACTGCTTCAACCTCAAAATTATTGGAATCCCGCCGTCCCATAGTCAGAGCAAAAAAAAAACAGTTGTTTTACCGCACTCTGCTGGTAGCGTTGAAAAATTTTTTTTCGCCGCATTTTGCTAGTAGCGGTGAATTTTTCTTCCACCGCTTAAGCGGCGAAAAAAAAATTTCACCGCTTTATATTTTTTTTCACCGCATTGATTCCATTAAGCGCAGTTCTTACATATTTACTCAAATTCACCTCAAATCTTACATCTTTTAGCGATTTTTAGCGGTTACACCTAGACCCAGGATGCGAATGTTTGTGTATGGAGAAAAATGTTTTAGTTTGGATTTATATAGTCAAATTAGTTCCTTACAGCGCACTTCCGAAGCGATAGAACCTCTTATAATGCCGAAAACACTGATTGCCTAAAATCAATCAAAATTTTCTAACCAAAAGGCACCCTTGTACTTTAATTGATAAAAAAATGAGAAACAATTATTCCGAAAAGTAAATTCAAGTCGCTACCGAGAAGTAAAGAATCCAGTGATTAACTGCTGCCAACATTTCCGTAACCTCTCCTAGATGTTTTTGGTCACTAAATCTAAATATTGATAGTTTTTGACAGACTGAGCAAAAAAATTTAGTAAAAGCTCATTTGTTAACATTGAGTCACTTTGTAATTAGTTATGTTGAGAGATATATATACACACGCGTGGCGAGGAACGAAACATACGTCTTTCCCAATGTACTCAATGTACATCAATCGGAAAGAAAAGGAAAACCATAATCCCACCAGTAAATAAATAGCAATACCCACACATAAAGATTTCACTGAATATCTACAGACAAATTTCTATGTTAGACCAGTTTGGTCAAAAGTTCTAAATATTGTTAGCTTTTAAAAAGTTTCAGCGAATTTTTTTGATGAAGTTCATTTGATAACATTGAGTGGAATTGCAAATAGTTTTTTTGAGAAATATAATTACAAACAAGGCATGCCACGTAACAAAAGTCTTTGCCAAACACGTCGTCTGACAAGCTACTGCGTAAAAAAGTTTTGCAAATAAAATTGTGATAATAAAGGAATTGAGGCTCTTATGAATCAATGAATCGGTGTGGTGAAGCACTTGATTCATACCTAATAACGTCGATTATCGTCTTTGATACGCCAGGTTGAATTACTTAACTATAAAGCAGTCTTTAAGAAAACTTTTAAGAAACCTATCAATTGAGAACTCTAAAACAACGTTTCTTCGGTTTATCTCCCTTTTAAAGCTCAATTTGGTAGCGCACAAACTTGAAAAAAAAGCAATCGAAACCCAAAAAACTTTTGCAGGAAACTGATGCCCGATGATATTAAGTGGAAGAAATTTGATTGCAGAAGCGACGAGGAATTGAATGTCAAAAATTGCAGATAAACAGATAAAGGACACAGTCAACAAAACAAGGACGATCCAAGCAACGAGAACATATGTTTGTTTTTGTTGAAGAAGAAATAACTCGTTTTTTGAACTGAGCAATAAGCAAGTAATTTAATTGCACGCAAAATTAAGTCCAATAAATGTTTGACTGACTTACGATCATTTTGACAACCTATATCAAGTACTCAATCCTGGAGCCTTAATCGATTGAACTGCTTCAACCTCAAAATTATTGGAATGCGGCCATCCAATAGTAAGAGTTAAAAAACAGTGTTTAGCCAAATCCTGCCCGCGGAAAGAGCAATGTGCATAATTCTTGGAACATGCTGATGATCAGAGGTTCCGACCAAAGATAATTGATCTAAAGAAAAACTTTGCTTGGAAAATTTGTGCAGAGAATAAAACGTGAGACCCTCCTAAAAAAGGAAGTAGATAACCCAAGCTTTGCCGTCCAAAGAACACTTGATTGTATTCAAACTTCTCTAAGAGAGGCGAGGGTTGCAATTAACTGCTTTCTAAAGCTGGAGATAAACTTTCTGTACTAGCAGCACTTGCCTAAATCAAGCAGATCAGATATACTCAAGTAATATTTCTTTTGATTATAATTCGAACTTTACAGAACAAGCGGACGAAACATTAGAGAAACTGCAATCTGCGAAATTATTAACAAAGCCTCGGTTTCACCTCATAGCACTACAACCAGCAGATACTCCCAAAAATCCGGTGTCGCGAAAGCAGAGTACTAACAACTTTATCGGGGCCAAAATCTACAGCAGAATTACATACCACATCAATCCTCAAAATCGATCAACATAGAATCCAATTAAAGAACACTTGATAAACTAAACGAGAGTATCGATCATCCTTCCCAAAACTTCCAATAAGGAGAACCTCGGTTTTGTAGGTCTCTGAAATCTTCAGTTCTTTGCTGAGTTCTAGTTTCAAGGCATTGCCTGAGCTCGTTACTGAAAAATATCTTAGTTTGGATGAAACATCTTGCTAGCAAGTGCAAGTCTACTTAACCGAAGTGATCCTCCTACTTGAATCCTTTCTCTCAGTTTCCAGCCTTATTTTTTGGACAATGATTAGTACCCATTAGAACAAAACTCTCTCTGAAATCTCTAAACTCTCCAACGACCAGCTTTAGATGTTAAAAAATTTTATTTTCAAATGAGTGAATTTTTGAAGGTCATTTTCGAGTTGTTAAAATAACATTTGTAAATCAAGAGGGAAATTTTGTGATAATATATGGTGTACGCCAATCCAATGATGAACAACTACGGAATTTTCAATATTCCATTCTAGATGCATTCCGTCATTTAATCTAAGTATTTATGGTTTGATATACCTAGAAAAAAAATTAGCAAAAGTTCATTTGTTAAAATTGAATGACTTTGTAATTAGTTATATTGAGCATATACACACACACACACATGACCTGGAATGAAACATACGGCTTTGCCTAGGCACTCAATGTACCTCAATCGATAAAAAAGGGAAACCACAATTCCACAAGTAAATGGAAATCAATACCCATACATAAAGAATTCTACAAATATCTACAAAGAAACTTTGCAATTTCTATCTTAGACAATTTTGGTCAAGTGTTCTAAATATTAAAAGATTTGTTAGATTTAGCCAATTTTTTTTTGAAAAAGTTTGTTTGTTGAAGTACATTGAGTGAAAATGCACATTTTTTTATTCAGAAGTTTAGAACCAGTAAACTCATAGCGCTACAACCAGCAGTTACTCCCAAAAGTCCGGTGTCTCAAAAGCAGTGCAATGACAATTTTATCGGGGCCAAAACCTACAGCAGAATTACATACCACATCAATCCTCAAAATCGATCAACATAGAACCACTTAAAGAGCACTTGATAAACTAAACGAGAGTATCGATCATCCTTCCCAAAACTTCCAGTACAGGGAACCTCGGTTTCGTTGGTCTCTGAAATTTTGTTTTTTTTTGCTGAGTTCTACTTTCAAAGAATTACCTGTGCTCGTTACTGATTAAAATCTTACTTTGGAAGAAACATCTTGCTAGCAAGTGCAAGTCTACTTAACCGAAGTGATCCTCCTACTTGAATCCTTTCTCTCAGTTTCCAGCCTTATTTTTTGGACAATGATTAGTACCCATTAGAACAAAACTCTCTCTCTGAAATCTATAAACTCTCCAACGACCAGCTTTAGATGTTAAGATATTTTATTTTCAGTTGAGTGAATTTTTGAAGGTCATTTTCGAGTTGTTGAAATAACATTTGTAAATCTAGAGGGAAATTTTGTGATAAAATATGGTGTACGCGAACCTCGAGTTATTCAAATCTTCAGTTTTTTTATGTTTCTCCGTTAGCAATATTGCTTAACTGTTTACTACATAGCAGATCTTTTAATAAACCTGTTGTCAGCTAATGTTGAGCAGTCAACTTTGATCTTGAAATCTCTTATGTCTACTTTCACTCTCTTTTGTATCGGTTTAATCAACGGAGGTTAATTCAATCGGTCGTTTTCTTTTTTTTCTCTTTAGTTCTTTTTTATAGATCTTTACGCCATGCTCCTGTTCATGGTACCAGTTGAATTATTCATCACACAATGGAGCAAAACTTGATACTCCAGGAATGAACACATACTATGAGAACTTTCTGTAGAACAAAACGCGAAAATTTAATACAAATTTAATACTAGAACAACGTTCTATAGAAACAAATCGCGAAAACCTTATGATCTTTAAACCATTTTACTTTGGTGTCAGCAAGGAAAATCTTAAATCTTGCCAGATATGTTTGAGGAGTTTGCAATGCCATTGTAGGACAGACAAAGTAAGAAATGAACGACATTCATAATAAAATTTTCGAACTGTTTTATTATTTTAAGCAAGAGTTAAAAAATATATATATATATATAAATATATATATATATATATATATATATATATATATATATATATATATATATATATATATATATATATATATATTATATATATATATATATATATATATATATATATATATATATTATATATATATATATATATATATATATATATATATATATAT